>NW_023603884.1:0-5447 GCF_014898055.3 Talpa occidentalis | reverse complement strand
CCTCGAAAATGATTATAGTCTTTACTACACTTTTAACCAGACTGATAATATTTGAAACAAAAATAGCAGAATGCCACACTGATTATAAGGAATGTGATCTCTTTCAGAAGAGAACTTCTGATTTTGGTTTTAGATGTTTATATTTTACAAGCTAATAAAGTCAGCACAAAGACACAAGAAGTTAACAAGTCCTCAAATGAAGATGTTCTCAAATACACAATTGATACTAGACTAAAACCATTCTCACTGATAAAATCACAAAGACATGAGTGCTGGTCACTGTGAATTCTGTTAAATCCTGTAAACATAGAATAACCACACACAAAATAAATAAGAACAGATCCAAATGACACATGCTAGAATCTACTAACACGAGCTCTAAAACAGAATTCATTCAGTCTGCCATGAAGCAGAAATAGACTCAGAGCAAGCAAAACTCTTCACTATACACTAAAAACCACCTCAGTAACCAAAGAGCCTAAGCATCAGATGACCAAGAGGTGCTTTTATTGAACAAGTTATCTTGCACAATTTCATTGAATAAGTCTTTATGTAAGGCTCATATATTCTTCATAAGCGATAAAAACACACAAGTAAGTAAGCAAGCATACAAGCAGGAAAAATCATAGAAAATGCAGATCAATCAATGAGTAAAGGTTTTACTAGCAGTAAAGTGATCTTCAAGACAGACCAGCTTTCAGAACAATAAACACCTTGGAATAAGATGAAAACTGTATTTGAAGTTCAAATTCTTATATCCCAGTAAACAATTCTGATTGGTAAATTTGGGTCACTATTCATAAAAAAAAATAGAAGTTACAGTCTTTCATAAGAAAAAATAATCATAGCATATTTTAGGATGTAATTTTCAAAGCTGAGGCAAAGCAAATGAGGAAGAATAAGAGAAAAAGAAAATTCACACATATGTCTATACATGTTTTTATACTATCATTATATGATATATATATACATATTAATAAAATTTAGTGCATTTTATTATAAAATTCTGTGTATTTGTAGACTTTTTATTATAAATCAGTAAAAACATAGAATGAAACATGAACGAAGATAAACAGAATAAATTTGCTAACAAGTTTGCTAACCCCAGTCTTTCAAGTTATTTTATTTTTTTTTTTTTTTTTTTTTTTTTTTTTTTTTTAAATTTTTTTTTTTTTTTTTTTTTTTTTTATAGAGGCATGCTTTATTTATTTGTTTGCTGGTTTGTTTGTTTTGTTTATACATGCACTGGGTACAGTAGAAGCGCAGGAGGGTGAGAGAATTCACCAGAGCCAGAGCAGGAGCAGAGCAGGCGGAAGGACCGAAGTACACTGCTGAGGGAGCAGCGGGCGCAGGAGGGTCTGCGCGCCATGTGGGACCCTCTCGGTGGCCGGGAGCAGCCGGGGATCGAACGGCGCCACAGAGGCCGCGGGCAGCTTCAACCCAGCGCTCAACGCTGCGCACGGGGAGGCCCTTTCAAGTTATTTTAATATAAAAATATTACATTGGGCATGAAACTTTCATTTTGATTTTGGAGACAAATATTTGTGTTTTTTCCCCCCATTGGTATTTATTTATAGCTATCAACAAAATAACTCTGTTCAGAATAGAACTTGCATTCTAAACCAAACTGACCCTGTGACTTTGCAGTGTCTCAACACAGCAGTAAAATGAATTTTAATGTACACTTTTGACTTAAAAATATATATATTTCATTACTTACTTTCCTCTACAAATGTAACATAAGACAAGTACATTTCTAAGTATAGATTCACAATGCATTGATTCTGAAATTGCTTAATTTTTCTAACTATAGATAAACCTCATTAACTCGGACTATTCAAGGAGATAGCAGTCTAAACATTAAAATAATTGCAAATACGCAAACAAGTTTTTTTAGAGGACATTTATTGTGCCCCTATTTTGTGCTTAGTCATTATGTCAAATACCACTGATATGCAATTATGAAGCTATAAATCTTGTCCTTGAGAAACTTACTCAAAGGAAAGAAAAAAAAAATGTAACCAGGATAACCAGATGCTGTAATGCAGGGAAAAAATAAAACAACCTGTGCGTATTTAGAATGAGTAACTACCTACCCCTTACAAATTTGGAAATGAATTGTAAGGTCTTCAAGAGTATGAAGAATACAGCCATTCAGAGTGGGGGAAAGTATCCCAAGGAGATAATGTAGGGTAAAGAAAATATCAGGCTTTTCTGCCCTTCCGCCATCAGGATAGATGATGGATCCTTGTCCTGAATGCATGCCTGATGGCGGGCACCTGGAATAGGGTGTGGGCATAGGTAGATGGGATTCAGCTGAGCTAAGACTGTGCTTTTAAGGGCGGCGTCACGGGGACGCCAGCAGCACCAGGAGCAGCAGTAGAAGCCGAAAGAGAAGCCGAGAAGCAGCAGAACGAACGCCAGAGAGCCCAGATAGAGTGAAGACTTGCTGGGGGCTGGGAGGCCTGCCAACCTGCCAGCCCCCCAGCCAGCACCACTGCCTGCCATATGCCTGGTGAACCCCAATAAAAAAACCTGCAAAACCACTGAGGACTCTGACTCCTCCTTACCTGGTCTGCATGGGATCAGAAAACCTGCACTGTGCCCGTTCCTGCCTTTACAGATAAAAAGAAATAACTTAATGTATATCCTCATAAAAAATTTTCAAATATTTCCACTCCTATTCATAACCACTGCACCAACTAATCTAAGTCTCTGTCCTTTCACCAGAATGTTTATATTCTCATATTATATAATTATATATAAAAACTGGTTTATATTATCCAATCTTTTTTTTACCTCCTTCACAAATCCTCCATATAGCAAACATTTTTATTGAATTTTTGTTTTTTAGTCTATACTGAATCTTTTCAATGCCTAAATTTTAAAGTTTGCTGAGATTTTCCCTTGCTTAAAAATTAAGTACAAACCGCTTATCAGACCTGTAGCGGCAGGAAGGGTTGTGTGCAGGATCTCTATGACCTGACGCAGATGGGTGAAGGAGGAGTACTGGAGATTTTGGTGGCTTTTTCAGGCTTTTATTGGGATTTTACCAGGTACATGGCAAGCAGGGGTGCCGGGGTTCCAGGAGACTGGCAGGCCTCCCAGGCCCCAGCAAGTCTTCACTCTTCCTGGGCTCTCTGATCTCTTTGGTCTGCTTTCTGTGCTGGTGCTGCTCTTGTCTGGTGGTTCCATTCCACTCTCTCGCTTGTTCTCCTTCTCATGGTTCTGCTGCTCTGTTCTCGTCTCGTTCTCATCTGCTGATGCTCCCCTTATAAGCCCCATGTCAGCCCAGGTGAACACACCTATGAATGCCCACACCCTACTCCAGGTGACCGCCATCAGGCATGCATTCAAGAGACAGCAGGGATCCATCATCATCCTAATGGCGGGAGGGCAGCAGAGCCTGACAATCATTTACCATACAAGACCCTAAATCTATCCTTCCACTGGAAATCTCACACCATTACTTACTTATGTATGAATATATGAATATACACACACGTACACACGCATGATTATTTAGACTCCATCCCCCAGTCAATATTCTTTTTTTTTTTTTTTTTTTTATAGAGGCATGCTTTATTTATTTAATTTATTTATTTATTTTGTTTGTTTGTTTATACATGCACTGGGTACAGTCAGAAGCGCGGGAGGGTGAGAGAATTCACCAGATCCAGAGCAGGGAGCAGAGCAGGCAGAAGGACCGAAGTACACTGCTGAGGGAGCAGCGGGCGGCAGGAGAGGTCTGCGCGCCATGTGGAACCTCCTCCGGTGGCCTGGGAGCAGCCGGGGATCGAACCGGCGCCGCGGAGGCTGCGGGCAGCTTCGCAACCCAGCGCTCAACCGCTGCGCCACCGGGGAGGCCCTATTCTTATGAAAATATATTTTTAAATGATTACATAGATTTCACAACCAGAATCTCTTAAATAATTTTTGAAGTAGGTCACTTGGTTCTTTATCTTTTATCTTATAAGAAACAAACAATTTTAGAGAAAAGGTATTAGAATGATAATTAAATAGGATTATCTGTTTGTTTACTGGTTTGTGTTTATTAAAAATTGAAAAAATGGAGTATTTAAAACTTGGAATCAGCCAGTGCTCCTGCCCAGCTATGACTATGCAGGTGTTTCTTTTTACCAACCTCTTCCCTTTGCAAAACAGGACAGGTAGCTCTCCTCCCAAGGCTGCCCACCTGTGACTCTTTTAACAGACCTATAAACTTTCAGGAGCAGGTCTCTCTGCCAACTTGTGCACAAGCATCTTTCTCTTTGATTTCCTTTTCTTAAAAATAATAAACCTGATTTTTTTAGATATATATAAAAAACAAGCTTGAAATCATATTGAATTGCACAAAAGACTTTCTGAACTCACATACTGGATAACTCAGATTTTTACTGTGAAGATAGCTAGAAACACAATTTTTAAAAAATTATATTCAGAAGCTTATAGGAAATGTAGAGCTAACATGACTTTATGGAATAATTGGGCCAAGATTTGGGAGCCAAAGGAAAGTCAGGTTATGAGTCCGGCATTTGAACTCACTTACCACTTGGGATTAATTATTCTAGTTGCAGTGTGTGAAAATTGAAAAAATAAATGGCTTCCAGTGACAACGGACAAATAAATTTGAGTCCAGAGGAAACACACTCTGCTTCAAACTCTCAAGCTTGGGTGAGTAGCTTAAGCGTTAGAAAATAGATATCTTCCCTATATCATAGTGATTGCATCTCAGCTGAATTACTTACTCATTAAAACTGGATCAAGGAGAATCCAGGCACTCTAGTAATAGAGATGTTGGGAAAGAAGCCTTCTCTGTAAGAGGATAATAGTACCTTAGGTCTCATGTTATTTCTGTAATTAGTTAAGACACCTCAATTAAAACTGACTGAAATACAAACAAGAAAAGCAGTTCATTTTTTGGAAATATAAAAGAAAACACTGAAATATAATAAACATTGGTAAGTAAATAATACATGTTACAGTTTCTAAGATAATAACTTAAGGAATATAACTTAAGCATATACATTACAAAGTTAATAAAGTCAAAATACATTAAAATACAGGTTCTAAAGAAAAAGAATCAAAACTTAAAAGGAAAGAAAACATACAAGTGAGATAAAACAAACAAACACCAGTGTATGTTTTTTAATTAAAAAACTATGAAATTGCAGTTAAAAATAAAGCTTGTCAGAATATGCTAGAAGAGGCCTCCCTGATGGCGCATGCAGTGGGCGCAGCTCTGTGAAGCTGTCCGCAGCATCTGCAGCACCAGTTTGATCCTGGCTGGCCTGCGAGGGTCCCACATGACAGAGCAGACCTCTCCTGTCTCGCCCACTGCTCCCCTCAGCAGTGTATTTCATCAATCTGCCTGTTCTGTTCCCGCTCTGTCTCTGGTGAATCCTCTCACTCTCTCATGCATCTGCCTGTACCCCAGTTCTTGTATA
>NW_023603881.1:0-5458 GCF_014898055.3 Talpa occidentalis | reverse complement strand
TCTCTTGTTACTGCTCTGAATACATTGGGCTTTGCTGGATACCAACTTGGGTACATTTATTCTAACCTCATTGTGGCTATTAGGAAATGAATTTGCTAATTAATAGTAGAAACCCAAGAATAAACATAGAGTGTAAATGCAAAAGGACGGTATTCTTTAGGAATGTCAAACTATATTTCACACAACTCCCTCTTGGCCAAATATCACACAAAACAAATCACACAGTCGTGAAGAGGCAGAGAAAAGAAAAGAACAGCAGACTGAATATAGAAATGATTTGTCATCTCAGAAGACTTCCAAAGTGCAATAAAAGACTGTTTGGAATCTAATTGAAATGATTCTGGGAGTAAAATGACATCAGTGCTTGGTGAAGGCACATTAGGAAAACACAGTTGCTTCAGTGGAAAACTAATGGAGCCCTCAGTTTGGCCTAATGGTGCATGGGAAAAGGCACCTACCAGGGTCACCCTCTCCAGAGTCACCACAAATCAACATGATGGAACATGTTGAAGTTACACTAGGCAGGCTCCTTGGTACTGCACATCAGTGTGACCCCTCTGACCTCAACTGAAATGTGTGAGAACAAAAACATACTTATGGTGAGAACAAAACGAAACAAACAAGAAGGAAAAAAATAAACCAGGTCCTTGTCAAACTTGCAACAAGAATCCTGTTTCAGATTCCCCAAAGAGATTGTAGGACACTTCATAATCCCCTTGAAAATGGAAGGAAAGGCCTGAACCCCACATTTATTTCAAATCATTCATGTAGTTCAACATTAACTGAACTTTACTAAGTACTAGGCAGACATTGTACTTAGCATTAGGGACTGTGCAATTTTCAACATTCATTTCCATGAAGTCACTCCAAGTGGGGGATAAATTATACTACTTCATGTGGTTATACTACAGACATATATAAGTCCAGAATGATTTGTTCAACCTGACAAATTCACATGCAGAGGTACATAGTGTGACCTTGTTCACCATACAAATGAGGCAGGGAAGAGTATACACATCTGACACTGACAATAAAATAATTGGAGTGAATATCCAGAATGCTATTGCCAAGGAACCCTGAAGGGCATTATACAGGAAGGGCCCAACTGTTGTACCCAACCATTTGTCCAATTGTGGGTGTCCTTTTAAATTAGATGCTAAGTACTAACAGGAATTTCCCAACAAAATCATCTGTTTTTCTCCAGTTCCTCTCCAGATTTCTTTTGAACCTACTAAGCAAGCATTTGACTCAATCACTTGATTAAAATAACTTTGCCAAGGTCATCAATACTCTTTATTTTGCTAAATCCAAAGTCAATTTTCAATCCTTAAACTTTTGATCTACCAAAAAATTTAATAAAATGTACTGCATCCTCTTCCTGGAAGTACTTTCTTCCTTTAGCTTCTGGGACCCCGGGTTTTTGGTTCTCCTCCCATCTGAGATACTACCTCTTTGGTCTCCTTTTGCAGTTTCCTCCGAATTTCTTTGCTCTCTAAATGTTAGACAGTTCCAGGACTCAGCCTTCAGATATCCTCTTTGCTCTATTGAATCCAGCTCCCTACAATATCTCCCCAATTTCACATTTTTATAAGACTTCTATGTGCTAATAAATCCCATATTCATACCTCTGACCTACATCTTAAAAAAGTTCAAATATCTCACTATCAAGCAATTTATACTTTGTAGATTCATAGAAACCTCAACCATACCTCATCTTGAAAGAAACTCCTTACTCATTCCCCAACCTCTTCCTAACCTAATTGCCCCATATCAGTAATAGGGTTTCCACTTTTCCACTGGTTATGCCAGAAATCTTAGTGTCACCCATGACTCCTCTTTTGTTTATATCCTACCTCCAACCCAACACCAAATCTCTTTCAAAACACATTCAGAATTTTAACCCTTTCAGCTGCTCTGTTGCCAAAATCTTGGTCCAATCTCTCATATGAAATGTTGTAATGGCCTGCGGGTGTCCCTGCTTCTTTTCTTCAAATCAGAGTGATTGTTCAAAACTTAATCAGATCATGCATTCCTCTGCTCAATCAAATCCTTTCCATGGTTTCCCACACAAGCCAGAGTAAAATGAACAACTCCCTCCCAACACTACTGCCCCTGGCATTCCCACTCTGTCACACTGGCCTTTTCTCTAGTCCTTGGACATGTGGAACAATTTCCCATTTCAGAGACTTTGTACTTATTATTCCTTCTGTTTCAAATGCTCACCCCATATGGAATCACATGATCATTTTCTGACATTCTTTAGTACCTATTTTTTTTCATTAGTAACGACTTAACTATCATCTTTGAAGTAAAGCCTTCCATAACCACTTTTTATGAAAGAAAACGTCTTCCCTTCATTCCAGTATCCCCTATTCCCCTCCCTTGTTTAATTCCAAATTGCATTTATTACAAGCTGGCATATTATATGTGTATGTGGGTATTTGTTTGTCTGCCCCCATCAGAATACATATTCAGTAAGGGCAAGGACTTTGTCTCTGTGTTCACTCCTGTACTGCCAGCAACCAGAATACTATCAGCTACATAGCAGACATTCAGGAAAAAGTTATCAATGGACATAGGAACAGAAATGGTTTCTAGCACCTGAATATTCTGAAGAAAACCAGTACTTAAGAAGACCATCAATAACCAATTCTTTCAGAAAGAAGCTGAGATGTATACCAGAATCAGGATTCCTTTCTTGCATCTACAAACAAAACACACTCACAGTAGAAGCTGACGTGCACATATTTGAATACAGACATTTTAAAAGTCATTGTATGAACTTTATAATGCTGGGCTCCCCTGGTGGTGCAGTGGTTGAGCGCTGGGCTGCAAGGCTGCCTGCAGCCTCTGCAGCGCCGGTTCGTTCCCCGGCTGCTGGCGAGGGTCCCACAAAAATAAATAAATAAATAAACTTTATAATGTTGCTAATTTAAGAACTTCATCGGAACTATTATTTTTTCCTTGGACTAGATACATAACTAGACCTTAAGTGATCAGTAAAGTTTCTTTTGACTGTGGAAAAAATATAATATTTTTTGAAGAACTTTTAGAGAAAAAAAGTACTAAAGTTGAAGATGTGATTTTCCTTCTAGGATTTCCATCCTAGGTAGATAATCTAAGAAAAACTTCTGGTATGTACACAAGAGATGTATATAAAATGTTTATTGCAGCATTATTTGTAATAGGGGAAATTGGAAACAACATAAATATCCATCAATAGGAAAAGGATAGATGGTGTGTTCACAGTGGAATGCCAATTAGCCCTTCAGAATTAGACCCTCAGAAATAGAACACTAATATCAAGTAGGATAAATCTCAAAGACTTGTTGTGTAAAATGCAGAATATATGCAACATAATACCACCGACATAAAGCTTAAAAGTATGCAACACAATGCTATACATATTTATGGAGACATAAGCAACATAGTAAAAACATAAAATGATAAATACCATATTTAGTAGGGTGGATATTTCTAGGGGGGGTTGGAGAGAAGAAAGGGAATGTGAATCTTAACTGTATCTGCAATTACTTATTTTTAACAAACAAAATATATCTGAAGGAAATGTGTTGAGCTTTTAATATCTGACAATGCTTGGTGGCATTTTCAGTGTTTCTCTCTGCTTTTCTATATGCTTGAAATATTTAATAATAAAGACTATTCTATTTTCCAAAGTAGGGATACCCAGATAAGCTAAATCATCAATGCAGAAGGATATTAATGAGGCTCAGTTATATTTACAAGGGCATTCCAGGTGGAGCAAACTATATTTGCATAATTGCTTATTTTGGATAACACTAGTGGTCTCACAGTTAAATCATGAAGGACCTTATAAGTCATGCTAAGCAGTTGGGGTTTTTACCGTTTGGCAACAGAAGGTCATTGACTCCTAAGCAAGGGACTAGCATGATCTGATTTACATTTTAGTGCTCAGACTTAGGGAACAGTTTGGGGAATAGAATGGAGAACTGAAGTGAATGAAGGTAGTAAGACTTATTCTGAGGCTTTTACAATGATTCAGACAAGAGATAATAAAGTCCTAGATTAAGTCAGTGACAAGTGAATGCAGAAAAACAGATGAATGTAAAAGCATTTGGGAAATAAATATAAGAGGACTATGATGTGCAAAGCACAGAAGGAAGTCCAGAGTGACTTTCAAGCTCCTAACTAGTCAAAATGAATAAATAATGACTGCAACCGGTAGAATGAGGAATAGGGGGAAGGGAAGAGAGGGAAATGCAGAATTGGAATTGGCAGGGGAGATAGATAGTTAACACATGTTGAATTTCAGCAATCTGTGAGACATCACTGGGGAGGATATCCAGGAAGCATGTGGATTAATAATAGGTGTGTGACTCTGGGAGAAATTTCAGAGCTAAAGACAAATATTGGTGTTCATCTATGGGCATTTGGCAGTTAAAATCATGGAAGTGAATGAGCTCACTCTGAAGAGTGTGTAGAATGGAAATTAAGGAGAGAAGGAACCAACGATGGAACTGGGTATCATCACATTCTCTAGGAGATGCCAGAGAGAACACTATGAAGAAGACTGGACAGAAATGGTTGGAGATGTAGAGGAAGAATCCAGAGATCATGGATGGCAACTTTATGCCATTAAACCTGAAAACCGTCAACACAAACCCTCTGCCCTCCACTGTATTGAATGATTGAGAACCGCCTTCCACCTGAATGTTAATTTTTCCACCAGCTTTGAATGACTCCAAAAGTAATTACCTTAACTCACGAAGAATACCAGCGAGGTTGTCAAGAAAAGTCTTTTAAAAGGATCAATTTCCAGATCCTCAAATTCCTAATAATTCCTCCTAAAACCGACCTGCCTTAGACAGACTAGGATCCAAGCATTAGAAATATTCTTTTTTCACCTCCCCTTTAACAATCTTTCCTCTTGACAAAAGAAAGGATTTCTGCTCTCCCTGTCTTAAGTGTATTCAGATTCATTTTGTTTGGGTATAAATACATCCAAAGGCCCAAACAAACGATTTTAGTCTAAGCAGACTTCTTGAATTGAGCACCTGAAACACATGATAAGCCTTGTGTCAGGAAAGACACGAGGAAAACTTTATATAGTTCTGCTAAGGGCGTGGCCTGCCTGTAGGCTCCTGGGTTTTGCATCTGCCTTCCATGTCCTCTCCCGAGCCTCTCCATCCATTCGCTTGTTCTGGGCAGGCGTTTTCCAGACCTGCGCAAGTACGATCTAGAAGCTCTGGCCTCAGTTTGTCAAGTGTGGTGGGATAATGGAATTTCACATTAGTATAACCCTGCATGAGGAAATGAACTCTGCCGGTCACTCCTTGAGCCATGGCAGCTGATAAGTAAAGGTTTGCCACTTTATTCATGGAGAATGACCCTGGGCCACATTGCAGCAGGCTGCTCAGAGGGTCCTGTGGTCTCTCGCCGTCAGGCTTCCGCAGCAGTTAGCAATCCTCTGGAAAAA
>NW_023603880.1:0-5459 GCF_014898055.3 Talpa occidentalis | reverse complement strand
GGTTGGCTTACTTCAGGCATAGCAGGCCTGCAGGACCACCTGGCTCCGTCAGGTCTTAGGCCCGGGCGTAGACACTAACTTCTTTGGGTAAGCTCACCCAGTGGGTGGGAGGCAAGGGCTAGAGTAGAAAGCACATGGGCTTTAGGGGCCAGACCAAGCTGGGTTTGCACCCTGACTCCACAACTTCAGGCAAATCACTTTGCTTCTCTGAGCCTAATTTCCTTATCTGTCAAATGGAAATGATAATATCTCCACTTCCTGACCAAAGAGAATATATGTGTAGGGCTCATATACAGTAGGGATTTAACACACAAGAGCTGGTTTTAGCAGTTACCATCAAGGCTTCCCAGCAGGCCCAGGCAGTGTCCTGGGACCATTTCCACTTTGGGTTACTCCCCTCACCTTCGGTCCCTTCCCACCATGTCCATGCTCCTGGCCCAGGTCTGTGGTTTCTGAAAGCCTTGGAGCCTGAGGGTTTCTGGAGACTTGGAATAACAGAGCCATGAACTTGTAGGATCCCAGGCTTCATTCAGACCAGTTCTCAGCCTGCCAACACCTCCGAATCATCATTAGAAGCACCGAGGCAGACTCTCTAAAGTGCGGCCTGTGAACCAGCAGCCTTAGCTTCACCTGAGAGCTTGTTAGAAATGCTGACCCCCACGCAAGACCTCCTGAGTCAGAACCTGCATCTTAGGAGTGTCTCCAGGGAGGGTCATACTCATCCTAACGTTTGAGAAGCCCTGCCCTGGATCACTCTCTTGATTGAGAGGAGAGCAAGATGGAGTCCAGGCAGTTCCAGTGGACACAGTATCAAGGCTGTTGTCTTTACTGACCAAAGCTAAGTCCAGAAAAGGACGTCAGGGACCAGACATCTCTGACCGGCTTCCCGGGGTGGAAGTCCTGGTCAACATATCCCGTGTGCCCACCTCTGGGCATCTCTGCTCATTCTCGCCTCCACCATCTCAGTCCGGTCTTGAAGATATGCTAATCAGTGTGGGAGTCCACCCTCTCACAGAATTATCATATATGAGTCGCTCCTCATCTCAGGATAATTTTCTCATCTGCATAATCGTATTTGACTTCCTTGCGGATGTAAAAACCCCCTTACCTTGGGCAAGTTAATCTTCATTGATTGAATAT
Organism: Talpa occidentalis; assembly: GCF_014898055.3. NCBI lineage: Eukaryota > Metazoa > Chordata > Mammalia > Eulipotyphla > Talpidae > Talpa > Talpa occidentalis. The sequence goes on along the minus strand of NW_023603880.1, from coordinate 4,319 downwards.
CAAATTCATTCGAATGTGGGAGAAGAGGCTTTTCTTTCTCAGGAGCAGAGCGCTGCAGCCTGAAAGCCCTGCTCAGCTGGGGGCGGGGGGCAGCTTTGTCTCTGTCCTTGCCAGGGGGACCTTCCCTTCCCTTCTACCCGCTTTCTCTGGCTGCATCTTTCCACTCCTGCAGTTCCCTTTCTCTGTTTTGTCTCCATCTTTCTGTTTCTGTCATGTCTCTCACTTAGTGTCTTGCTCTTTTAGTTTCGGGTGTTTTTGTTTTATTTTTTTCCAGTTTACCTCCACTTCTCATTCTTCTTGGTGTCTTTCTTTGCCCCCCCCCACCCTCAAAGTCTCTGACTCTGCCTTTACCTGCGACCCCAAGTGTCTTTGATATGTCCCCACTCACAACCTGGTGGGAAATAAAAAACAAACCAAGATGAACCCACTGCAGAGGCAACAGCTGAGAAGAAAGCTGTCTTCTCAGGAAGACAGAGGGCCTGACATAGGGTGGAGGATGAGGAAGGAGAAAGACAGGAGGCCCCGGGGCCTGTGTTGCCCTGAGGCCTGACTGCCAGGCTGTTCTCAAGCTAGAAAATGTCAGTCTTACTCCATAGGGAATGTTCCAGATGTTCACAACAATCCTGAGAGGTGGGTAGGTTTTCCCCATGAGCAACATGTTGCCGTTCCACAGGTAGTGGTGGCACCAGGACTGTGTGACAACGGTTTACCAGAAAGAGGCTGAGGCGGGCCGCCTGCTCCCAGTAAGCCTTGAAGCAGGTGAATGAATTAGCTTAATGAGTCTAAAACTTGTCGCTTCTCCTCAAGCTTATGCTGTCATTTTGAGTGATTAGCAAACCATCTGGCACACAGAAAGCGTCCGATACACACTAGACAGTTATCGTCATTACAGCTGCTGTTGTTCAGAGACAGGCCAGGATTCAAATCCTTGCTCTGGTGCATGAAATCTGTGTGACTTTAGGTAGTTCCCCTATCCCAGCCTCAGTCGACCCCTCTACAACATGGTAATAATAACCGAAAAGATAACAGTAACTGGGCCTTCCCGGTGGTGCAGAGGTTGAGTGCTGGGCAACAAAGCTGCCCGCAGCCTCTGCAGCGCCGGTTCAATTCCCGGCCGCCGGCGAGGGTCCCACATGGAGCACAGACCTCTCCTGCCATGCCCGCTGCTCCCCTCAGCGGTGTATTTCGTCAGTCTGCCTGTTCTGCTCCCCTCTGGCTCTGGTGAGTTCTCTCACCCTCCCCCGCTTCTGACTGTACCCAGTGCTTGTTAAATATAAATAAACAAATCTTAAAAAAAAAAAAAAGAATAACAGTAACTGTCTTGCAGGGTTGCCAGGAGACCCAGAGGTTTGCACACCTAGCTCAGTGCCAAGCACACCGTAGGAACTCTGGGACTGTTAGCAATTGCTTTCACATTATCACTGTGATTAATGTTGCCATTATAATTCTTGCCACCTCATCATCATTATTATTAATTTCAGGGCCTAGCACCTAGTAGGTGCTTGCTAATATCAAAGCAGTGAATGAATGACCTCCTACAGAATTTCCCTTTATACCTTCATTCCAGGGCCTGGCTCCCTGGCTTTATTTCTCTTCTGCTTTGTAGCAGGACAGAGCGGTGGTTAATTGCTGGGCTCTGGAGTGAGATAGGAATGGACAACCCGCTCTACCACGGCCAGCTCTGTGGCCTCTCCGAGTCTTGCCCTGCATCTGTAAAATGGGACCAGCAGCACACAACGGAACCAGCTGGCTGTGGGAGGCGATGCTGCCTGTGACTTGGTGCCCAGGGTCTGGCAGCTGTAAGCACTCCCAGAAGGTCTGCTACCTTTCCTGCTTTCATTTAGGACTAGTCTAGGCTGGGATAGTGTAGAGGGGGAGCAGAGATTTCTTGTAGGAACCAAGAAAGAAGGTGAGACCAGGCTGTGAAGGCCTTAGATGCCCAGCTGGGTTACTCTAACTGGGTTTTGCTTCCTTTCCCCAGATTGCTGGAAAGGGGGTGCCTGGTCTGAGGGCCTTGCCCTCTGAGACAGAACTGCTACAGGCATCCTGCAGGGGCAGGGTTGGGGGCCCGGGCACGTCTTCTCTGTACTCCTCAGTCTTCAGCTCCATCTGGAGCTGGAGTGGGAGGAAAAGGAAGGCCATTTGCAATTCAGATCTGGGGCAGATGGAGGACTGCATTCTGGGACATGGTGGAGTCAGCTGCCTTACTTCCCACACACATCTGACCCCAGAGCACGACCCAGACTCGGCCCTGTACCCAACTCTGCTTTATACTTCATCATATGGAAGAGAGGTCCAGAGAGGCAAAGCAACTTGCCCAAGGTCACTCAGTAATCAGGGTCGCACTGATAGTCACATCAGGCCACCTGGCTGTGAGCCCACACTCTTACTTTTGCACCACCTCTAACTTCCTGCCAATTGCAGTCTCTCTACCTCCTGCCTCAAAGCCCTAGAAGGACAGTATGTGAAGTGTGAACTGTGCTGTGTTCCTACTGTGAGCCAGACACAGGAGGGCATCTCCCACCTTCTGCACAGAGCTTAGTGGGCTGTAAGGCTACTTTAGCCTGGGCCTCCTTGGGCCTCCGGGGCATTGGAGGGTATCCCAGTGACACGGCGGTGACCAGGCAGGGTGGGTGCAGGGACTCACAAGCAGGTGAGACCGGACATATGGCTTATCAGGTCTGGGACAAAGCAGCTGAATTGCTGGGGGCTACTGGCTCCCCCTCCCTTCCCACAAATAGATATAGTAAGTACCAGGTGTGAGACACCTTAACACACATTCTCCTCAGCGCCTCTCCAGCCACCCTGCGATCCTGGGAGGCGGGCACTGTTGGCTCCATCTTGCAAAGAGAAATGCCTATTCCAGTATGGCCCTTGGTCAGTCTTCATTTCTCAGCAGAGAAAGAGACCTACACTCCATCCCCTCTTTGCCCCTTCCTCTCCTGCATGAGTGGGGGGTTGCAGGTGGGAGAATGGATGGTGGCAGCTCCCCTACCTAGATGGCCATTTTCTCTCCCAGGGCTTTTTACACTGATGAAGTCATTGACCCAGACAGGAGGCAATGTGCTGGTGGCAGGAATAACCCTGGACAGAGCCTCCTGCTACCACCACTGATTGGCCTCTTCCGTGAAATGGGTAGCAGATTCCCTCCTTCACAGGATTAGTCTGCAAATGCAATGCCCCCCAGCTCCCAGCACCTGTGCAAACCCCATACAGCTGGCCTTAGAGAATGAATGCTCCATCACTCCCCCCATGTTCTTGGTTCCCTGGTGGAGCCTGTCCACCTCCCTCTGTGACCTCTGGCCCTCATCCCCCCCTCAATTCCTTCTCAGCAGGGGCTATGAGTCCCTTCCCCCCGAGGCCCAGGGGGCCCAGAGAAATTAGACCGAATCAAAGCAGAAAATGAGTTTTCATTCATCTTGGAATGATGCGAGAGGTTACGGGCAAGACAAATAGCAGCCTCCCCTCTTCCTTTATCACTGTCACTGCAATTAATAGGCTGTGGCCTTCGTTATCCAGCCTCTGCTAAGGAGAGCGCAGGCCCCCAGGCGACACTAACGAGGGAGAGGAAGCAGACCCATCTCTAACCAAGTTCTGTCACGAGGCCATATGCTCACCTGGCCCTTGGAGCTCCTGTCAGGGCACAGAGGAGCCGCGAGGGTGTGCAGGAGCATGCCGGGGTGGTGCGGGGGCGGGGGGGGGGGGCCGGCAGAACAGGAACAACCCCGCCTTGGTGAGAAGGGAACAGCAGGCCCACCACGCCTGGGGCGCACCCCCACCCCCAGTCTGGTCTGATGGTCACTACAGCTGTTTGAGTGATTTCTGCTTCCTACAACAACCCACATGTGAGGGATCTTGTTTCTGATTTTCCTGATGAGGAACCAGGATTCAGAGAAGTTCAGCTACTTCTTGGAGGTCACACAGGCGAGGAAGAAGGGAGCCGGGAACTGAATGCTGGTCTGCTTGCTCCCTGGGCTTGGGTTCTTCATTATCATATTCTCCAACAATATGGAAGGAGCATGGACTGGGAGACAGGTTCCTGAATGTCTCTGATTCCAGAGTTTTAATAGGAATAGAGCTTTGAGATCAAAAGAGTCAGTGGTAGCTCCCAGCCAGATCCAGTCCTGAGCACCTCAGACTTTAACCCTAATCCTTTTTTTTTTTAAGATTTATTTGTGCATACAAGAGCTGGGGACAGGCTAGAGGCATGGGGGGAGGGTGTGAGAGGATTCACCAGAGACAGAGTGGGAAACAAAACAGGCAGACTGACTGAAATACACTGCTGAGGGGAGTAGCCAGCGAGTCAGGAGAGGTCTGTC
>NW_023603879.1:0-5463 GCF_014898055.3 Talpa occidentalis | reverse complement strand
CCCTCATCTTCCAGATTGCCCATTGTCTGCTGAAAGCACACTTCCTGTCTCCACTTTATTGGCACTGGGTGGTGACAGGTGGCCCAAACTGTGGTCTCCCAGTGTTAGCAGCTTGCATTCTCACTTTCATTTCTCAAGGTATTTGATGCTTTCTGTTTCCAGTCCCCCTCTATCCAACCATAATCATTAAGAAACATATTTGTAGAGTACATGATTTTCAGGCTTTTCTGCCCTCCTGCCATTAGGATTGTGGTTCTGAATGCAGGCCTGATGGCGGGCACCTGGAGAAGGGTGTGGGAATGTGTAGATGGGACATACCTGGGCTGAGACTGGGCTTATAAGGGCAGCATCACAGGGACGCCAGCAGAACAAACAAGAGTGGAAGAGCGGAGCAAAAAGAGCCAAAGAGAAGCAGAGGCCACAAGAGAACGGCAGAGAGCCCAGGAAGAGTGAAGATTTGCTGGAGCTGTGAGGCCTGCCCGCCCCCAGCACCCCCTGCCTGGTAAATCCCAATAAAAGCCTGCAAAAAGCCGCTAGGGTCTCCAGGACTTCTCCTTTAACGCGTCTGCTCGAACCATAGAGAACCTGCTCTGTGACCATCCTGCCACTACACATGCCTGATGTGGGCATCTGCATTTGTTACATTGTTATTTTCAGTTGTGTTGTTTACTTCTGTGGGCCATGGCTGCAGGACTGACATATTTGCCAAGGGCGGGGGGGGGGGGGAGGGGGGAAGGGGGGGAGGGGGGTGGGGGTGGGGAAGAGAGAGAAAAGGGGAGAGAGAACACCTGAGAGGTCCCAGTAAAGAGTGAAGATTCACCAAGGGCTGGGAGCGCCCCCCCACCTCCCGGCTTGCCATGTACCTGTTTGCCACCTTACATGTAAGAGCTCAATAAAAAGCAGAGAAAGTTACTGTGGGCTCCAGGACCCTCCTTCACCTGGTCTGCTCGGATCATGAAGAACCAGCTCTGTGCCCTCCTGGCACTACAACATTGTTTTGTTTCTATATTTTCCCTGATTTTTCTTTTTTATACTTGACTTCTAGTTTCATGACATTATGGTCAGAAAGTACTTGGTATAATTTTGTATTTTAGATTTATTGACAAGTGACGTGTGTCCAACATATGGCTGTTTTTGAAAATGTTACCTGTGTTAGGAGTTGGCACCTCAACTCCGTCTGGGGTTCCCAAAGACCACACGGAGGCAGAGATGCAAAAGCAAAAAGGCTTTATTGCTAGCTTAAGCTAGGGCCCAACTCTGCCTGGAGTACTGACACAGCAGTCTCACCAGGTTGAGAGAGGAACCCCCTCCCAGAGCAACCAGCTGTTTTTGTACTTTGTTGAGAGGATGCGGGGACTTTTCACACCTGGGGCAGGGTCCACCCTGATTGGATAGCTCTCATGGTGCCAGCTAGGTTTTGTTTCTCCTTATGTTGTGGTTTCTGCCCAGAAACAAAACTAGGGCACATTTGTGCCCTTCAAAATGTCATCTCTCCTCAAAATGGCTGCTCTACCTAGTTCTTTAATATCTTCCAACCTGGACACTTAAAAAAAAAAAGTGTTTGTAGCAGTTTGGGGGAGGAATGGCCTGTGGGTATCTATTAGATCTATTTGGGTGAAGACTTCATTTAAGGCTTTGATTCCATATTTATTCATTGACTGGTTGATCTGTCCATAGCTGTCGATGGGGTGTTAAAATCCCCCTTAGTACTGCACTGGAAAAGGGCAATTCTTCTGCCCTCTTGTGATTATGCAGGTGTTTCTTTTCACAAAACTTTTCCCTTTGCAAAGTAGTGGGGACAACTCTTTCTGCCTGCTTGTGTCTGTGCAAGTGTCTCCTCCTTCCTTTTTCCTACTAAACCAGTTCTTGTAAAATGTAAATAAAATAAAATCTCATAGTTTGTGTTTGTGTCAATATCTTGCTTTGTTCTATAATAACTGCATTATGTATTTTAGTGCTTCATCATTCAGAGCATATATATTTATGAGTGTTATATTTTCATCACATTAGACCATTAATCATAATGTAGTATTCATCTCTATCACTGAAACTTTTAAATTGGAAGTCTACTTGTTCTTGAGTATTTTTTTTTCCATGTGTCTGTAGGATTGTCTTCCAGCCTTTAACTATATAGCTGTGCTTTATTGGTAAACTGGGTTTCTTACATAAACAACAGAAAGGTGTACTTTGTTTTGGAATTGCTCCAACTATTGATATTCTACACCTTCTGACTGAATTCTGGATATTTATGTTAAAGATTATTGTTGATATGCAAGTGTCCACTGTCTATTTTTCTTTTTAGTTTGTCTTTTTATTTTTTAATGTTTCATTGGATGCTTTGTTTAGGTTCCATTTCTGTTGTCGTGTGTTACTTCTATTGATTTTTCTTTGATGGTCCTCTAAGGCTGTATATGGAGGACTATTCTGGTTGAACATGTATGACCCATTGGATGGTCTGGTCTCAAACTCATTCTGATGGGCCACATTGTTACTCTCCTCCTCCATATTATATAATTTAGCTGTTTGACACCCTAATATTTGTTGTTCTGTTGCTTTATAATAACCCCTTTCTTGCGCATCATCCCAGGCTGAATAGGTTCATTGTCAGTTCTCTCAGACAAAAGAGAAAAGAATTTTGGAACATCTGTTGGATTCCTCAGGCCCTTAATGCTAATACAGGGGCCCATATACACAGAAGGGCAGACTGAGCGAGAGGCAGAACAGCAACTCCTTTACAATGTTAAGTCTGCATAGCCCCAAACTGATACATTATTGCAAACACAAGCTCAGCTGCTGATTGCTAGATGTCCTGATGGTGGAAAAGAACATTTCTAGGGTGCGCTGTCTGTTATATGGAAAGTGAAAAATAGCCTGATTATAGTTCATTTTCCTTACACCTTTTAACACATGTAACATAGTGTTATTTTATTTTATTTGGTTTTTGCTTTTCAGAGAAGCTCCTTATTTTTCTTCAGTATTGAATGCTAAGTTTGCTAGGTAAAGGATTCCAGGATGGAAACATTTATCTTGAGCACTTTAAATATCTTCTGTTATTCCTCTTGCTATAATGTTTCTACTTATAGGTCACTCTTTTTTTCTGGAAGTTTTTAGTGTTCTGTCCTGACCATTGACTTCCAACAGCTTCATTATAATGTGTCTTATTGTGTGCTTCTCTAATATTATTTTGTTTGGCACTTGTTGGACCTCTTGCTCATGATGTCTGGTTCATTTCCCAGATTTAAATGGTTCTCAGCAATTATTTTTAGAAAAGATTTTCTATGCCATCTGCTCTAATTCTCCTTTTAGCACACCCATGTTATAATTGTCATTTCTCTTTAGGTTATCCCAAAGGACTGTGATACTATTTTAATTGTTTTATTCTTTTTTCTTTTTGTTGCTTTATTTGTGTTTTCTTCTTTTTTTTTAAAGATTTATTGATTGATTGATTGATGTATACATACATACATACAAGCACTGGGTACAGTCAGAAGCGCCGGAGGGTGAGAGAATTCACCAGAGCCAGAGCGGGGAGCAGAGCAGGCAGAAGGACCGAAGTACACTGCTGAGGGGAGCAGCGGGTGGCAGGAGAGGTCTGCGCCCCATGTGGGACCCTCCTCCGGAGGCCAGGGAGCAGCTGGGGATCGAACCAGCGCAGCAGAGGTTGCGGGCAGCCTCGCAACCCAGTGCTCAACCGCTGCGCCACCGGGGAGGCCCCTGTTTGTTTTCTATAGCATTGCATTTAAAAAAAAATATGCATTTTTGCTGGGGTACAGGCCAGAGATGCAGGGGGGAGGGGTGAGTGGATTCACCAGAGACAGTGGGGAGCAGAACAGGCAAATCTACTGAAATGCACTGCTGAGAAGAGAGCAGGGGAGACAAAAGAGGTCTGCTGGACCATGTGGGTTACCTCCCTGGCCTGGGATTGAACCTGTGCTGCAGTGGCAGCCAGTAGCTTCATAGTGCTGTCTCAACCCCTTGTGCCACTAGGGAGGTCCCTACAGCATTGCATTTTTAAGATAATTTTCTCCATTGTTTACATTTGTCTGCTGTGGAGGCCCCCTACCGTGTTTTTAAATCCAGTTATCAAGTTTTTTAGATTCATTAGCTCTAATTGTAATGGCTTCATATTTTCCTCTTTATTCTGTTACTGTTTTACATCATGCATTTTTTTTTAGTCTAGTAAATATTTTTATAATATATTGTTAATGTCAACTACTCTTCAGTCGTATTCTTCAATTCTTGTAAATTGAGACTCCTTGGGATATGATTTTGTATTTTTTTTGCCCATCATTTGTGATACGATCTTCTGTCTCTTTTTCTTCTTTTATGGCTTTCGATAGGGATGGACTTTGACACTGATACTGAAGGAGATAATTATAAAAAAAAAAAAAAAAAACAGCTGAAGTATAAGTCTCCCAAGAAATGCACCCCAGGCCAGACACAATCTTGAGTCCAGGGGCAATTATTAAGTTTTCTTACTTGCAAATATCTCCTTAGAATATTCATGGCCAGTCTCTGCACACTCCTGGAAACAAAGTTGCATTTCAAGGAGGGAGTCTGAGAACTGGTCCTGCTGGTCTGTCTCCTCAGGCAATCTCCAGACAACTGCATCCCCTCACAGTCCCAAACTCCCCTTTCCCTGATTTACGCTCAACCAAATGGTTTTTCCTATGGTAAAACAATCTATCAATCTGCTTGTAACAAATGTTGAGATAACTATGTATAAAAAAGGATTTTTATGGACCTCCCTGGTGGCACAGTGGTTGAGCACTGGGCTGCGAAGCTGCCCACAGCCTCTGCAGCGCAGGTTCAATCCCATGGTGTGCAGACCTCTCCTGATTCACCCGCTGCTCCCTCAGCAGTGAACTTCCTCAGTCTGCCTGTTATGTTCCCTGTTCTGTCTCTGATGAATCCTCTCACCCCCACACCTCGGGCCTGTACCCCAGTTCTTGTATGCATAAATAAATAAATCTTTATTTTTTTTAAAAAAAAGGACCAGGGCAGTAAGAAACTAAAGTTTCACCTCCAGTTAGCATCAGGTATTGTCGTTTTTGGAGTCAGTTGGTTTGGAGTGTGGGTCCTTGGGTTCACTCTGGGAAAGGTGTCACCAGAGCTCCTGTTTCAGTGACACGTGGCAAGTGTCTCAGGTGAGTTTCTCCACAAGACAGAGATAAAAATATTTATTTTTAATAGATTTATTTATGCATACAAGAACTGGGGTACAGGCCAGAGGTGGCACCACCAGGGAGGCCGACAGTAGTTATATTTAAGAACAGGTTTATCAGGGAAGGGGTAAAGCAGTTAAGACACTTGCATAGACACCAGTGGGCAGGAAGAGCTGCCCAGAAAGGGCAGGTTTGCTGAGAGGCCTGCAGCAGCCTTGACAGGTCATGGGCAGGCAGGAGGCCACTGCCCTGCAGAGGAGAGAGTTGGTGAAAGAGGCACCTGCATAGTCACAGGTGG
>NW_023603875.1:0-5490 GCF_014898055.3 Talpa occidentalis | reverse complement strand
CTTCAGTGTCCCTTCTGGTTCAGTCTGTGCAAATGTCCAATGTCCAAGAGGTGCTCCAGTTTCACTCCAACTCACAGGATTCCTAAATGCGTTGCCTGTCTGGTTAACAAAAATATCATGTCCCAGGAGCAAAGCAAGATACCTCCTTTGATGCCATCTTGATCTGATCACCTAAATTATCTCTTAATTGATATAATAACCAACATTGAAAGTATAGATATAAAAATAACCTCCAAAGATTTGAATTTCTATTTGTTTTTAATTTTAATTTAGTAATATCTGTAGATTATTTTTTTAAAATCAGAGGTAGATAGACTCTATCCAATGCCCTATCAGCACAGAAGTCTTATTAGCTACATTAATCAAGTAAGACAAAATAGAGATAACATTGGAATAAGTTCTATACATCAAATGTCAGTAGATCATTAGAATAGTAAAGACTCTAGTGTAACAAAATCTGGAAGGGTTAATTTGGGTTTTTTTTTATTAGCTTGTTTTTATACATTGATATGTGACTGAAGAAGAAAGCAGAGCACTTTATCTCTTTACTACTTATTGGTCCATTTCTTTTCAAGATATGAGGATCTATCTCATGATTAATTGTACAACTTTTCAGTAGCTATGGTAGTTGTTAAAGATCATACCATCAGAAACTTGAGAGAAAATTTAAAGACATTTATCAAAGCTCCCATTTGGAGTCTAGAGAAACAATAAAGTAGATATTGACTTCTCTTGAGGAGAAGAGATTTATTGATCCAAAGGGAGAGTCAATATTTACCTTCAGTGAAAATAATTCTTGATGGTCAATGAAATGTAAAATTTCACACATTATTTCTACTCAGAAATATCTTAAAATCTATTAAATGATAATACTGTCTATATAACATATTTTTCAGTTCATAAAAATATAAAAAAGTATAATATGCATAACCTTAAAAATAGAAAAAATACTAGTAATTTCCATCAACAGAAAAACAATAATTTAGTGTATTTCATTTGGGTAATTTTCATATAAAATGTTTGTTGTGTTTGTATATGCAAAATTCTATTTTAAATTCAGTAAAATATAGTTTGTTTTATTCTTCCAAGAACAGGCAGACTGACTGAAATACACTGCTGAGGGGAGCAGTGGGTGAGACAGGAGAGGTCTGCCCCACCATGTGGGTATCTCTCCGGCCAGCCAGTATCAAAGGTATCAAACCCCTATCACAGAGCTGTGGACAGCTTCACAGCACTGCACTAAACCGCCTGCACCACGAGGGAGGCCCATAGCAATCTATTAGTTAATACATGTCAACGTAAATAATAATGTATGTGTATAGAATATTTTGTACATAATACACAATATTTACAATATTTAAATAATTAAGTTAATATAAATATCAATTATAAAATGACAAGTATATACATAAATAGGAAAATGGGATAAATAAATGAATGGACATATTACAGAAGAGTAAGATCAAATATCAAATAAATGTTTAAGGACAGTTAGGTTCCTTAGTCATTAAGGAAATGCAACCTAAGAAAATAATAATATGCAGTTTTAATTTCACTATACTGGTAAAAATTAAAGCATAATTCACACATTGAAAAGGATGCAAATCAATTGTGTAACAGGACTTCTTACTTTTTAGGTTGGAGTGTATTGTAGAATCACTTTAGTGAGCAAACTGTTTCATCTTTAAAGCTGAAAGTATACATTTTCTATTACTTAGAAAGCTCACTCTTAGTGATACACTAGAGAACTTTTGTATTTCTATCGAAGGAGACTAGGAGACAGTAGGACCACCCTTAGGAGAAAACACTAGGGAACCAAAATATACTTTGGTCAGAAAATGGATAGATTGTTGAGCAGTTTTACAAAATGTCTTAGCAGTTGCATGCAAAAACAAAATGGATATTAATATAATAATGTGATAAGAAAGAAAGGAAAAAGGTATAAGAATTAAACCATGCACAACCACAGCAGATATATTTATGGACCTCAACACATACAAAAACAATGCTTTTTAAGAATACACATATATATGTATGTAAAGACAAAGTTCAAGTAAGAATTATTTGTAAGGGGGGCCTCCCTGGTGGCTCAGCGGTTGAGTGCTGGGCTGAGAAGCAGCCCGCAGCCTCTGCAGTGCCGGTTCTTTCCCCGGCCGCCGGCGAGGGTCTCACAAAAAAAAAAAAAAAAAAAAGGAATTATTTGTAAGGGCAGGTAAGTATTCATCTATGAATACTTTTGTCACTTGTCCCTCTCAATGCAGAGGCATGTCATGTTTAATTTGTCACAGTATCCTTGTCATGTGTCATGTCTGTATTGTGTACAGGAATAGTGTGACGTAATAAACTGCAATGCCCCAGAATATGAACAATGGAACAATTCATGACAAGGGTCTTAAATGATGTTACTTATAGGGGGCATTCTTGAATTCTTGAATTGTGTATCACACAGTACATTTTAGAGGTTAGATTCAAATTGAGAGCTACTAAAAAGGTCAGAAGCTTATATAACTTTCATAGTTTTTCAGAAAGAGAAAGAGGGGGAAAGCAGAAGAAGGAAATTTATTTAATATGCAGTGGATTAGATGATAATCTATTTTATATTTGTCTGATAAAAAGACAGAAAGTGAAACCTAAACAAAATGTGGACTGTCACTAAACTTTAAACACTGACCAACTACAGATATAATCCAAAAATACAATGCAATTTGTATTAAATTCTTGCAGCAGAAAGCCAAGACACTGTTTGGGAAAAAAAGACAAGAATGGAACAGTGCTAAGGATATTTTCCTCAGACACACCTGATTATCTGTTCTCTCAATTACCCATTGTAAAGAATTTGAAGTTATTAGGAGAACTACAATGGAGAGTATGTATAATATTTAAAATAATTATGCTAAGTTAACTCTTTAGACAAATTGTGCCTTTATTCCACGCTATGTTTCAGTGATTATCAATTAATCTTTTCATTGTAAAGTACTTAGCTGAAGAAAATTTTCATGTAATTTATTCATAGGTATCTGAATGTGATAACCACTGATCAGTAATTGATTTCTGGTTCCCAAAGTGAACTGGATAGCTAAGCTATTCCTGTGGACAGCTAAAAGTACCAAAGAAATTCCTGTTGGTTATGTCATTTGTTGTTCCTGTATACATAATGGTATGGACATACAATTTGCAATTTCCCTGATAAACTTCAGAAACATTAATTAAATGAAGAACTTCACAACATTACAATCTATACACTTACACGCTAGTGGATTCTTATATTAGGTAATTGAGAAGAGTAATCTTATTATCACTGAAGTGCATTAGAGAACAGAGAGGCATCCAGAAATGTCAACAGTCTTCAGTACCACTAACTGTTTTAAAGATAGAACTATTACTATACATAATCCATTAATAAAAGTGCTGGAAGATGCTTGTTCTTACAAAGAATATTGTACTCTAAAGATAAGTGGCATTAATGTTACTCAGGAAACCTGAAACTTCAATATACTCCTGGGAACAATTAGGTTTCTGTCACATAAGTGCTAGACTATACCTACTTAAAATGATTTTCTATATCATGGAAAGCAAAAAGGTAATTATCAAAATGGATGTAAAAGAAACATGCATTTTAGAAAATAGTTGAACCAATTATTCTCGAAGGATATATAAGGCTGTAAAATCTTTCACCCAATTTACTCTTCCACTCAAACTTTATTTCCAAAAGTAAGCAGAGATCATTCCATAAATATTTAGTTATTAGATTTATAAAATGTGGCCAGCTCAAGTTTAGGAGATTGAAACAAAAATCATTTAACAGCTCACGGAATACCATTCTTAAGAGAGATTTCAACTATTGATACAGACTTTGGAAAAATCTATAATGCTAACTTATGAAATACTATTAAAACAGCAGAAATAATTTTTTTCAGACAAAGTATGCTCACTCTGTCACAGTTCAGGACAGGGAACAATAAACATAATCATGGACTTCTGGAGAGAGACAACAATGTGAAGGTCCTACTCCTATTAAAATAAGTAAATCTCATGGCTAATTATTTGGGGACCACAGATCATCTTAGATTTGACATTTGAACTCCCCACTTATAACCTTTATTTGATGTCTTATAATAAAACACTTTAATTCTTGTAGGGGTAATACAAAAACAATGTCTTTTTTTTTCCTTTGCCTTTTTTTCTTTCCGTTGCCCATTTTCTAATTTCATTTCCTTGTCATTATCATCATCATTGTTACTGTATCCTTTGCACTATAAAGCAACATGTAAATACATAGATGGCTGAACATTACAATGATGAAAAAGGAAAAGTGAAAATGATAAAGAAATGCTACTGAAATTTTTTAAAAATACATTTGAATTTTTAAGTAGAAGTTATATCCATTTATATTTCAACATTCTTATGAAGAAATTGAAAGTAAGAGAGATGATGTAAATAACTGTCCTACAGCTAGAGATCAATGGAGCAGTTGAAACATATGTTTCAACTTTGATATCTTAGAATTATGGATTCAAATCTTATTTGCACAAATTTCTTGCTCAGTGATAGTGGGACGTTTAATTGTATATTCTAGTGAGCCTTATATACCAGTTAAAGTGACTTAGTGTTAAATTCTAAAGTTTCCATTTGACCCAGAAGTTTTCCTTCAATTAAATACATGTGAGGGCCTCCCCTGATGGCACAGGTGGTTGAGCGCCGCGCTGTGAAGCTGTCTGTAGCCTCTTCAGCGCCGGTTCAATCCTGGCCTGCCAGCAAGGGTCCCACATGGCACAGCAGACCTCTCCTATCTCGCCCACTGCTCCCGTCAGCAGTATATTTCATCAGTCTGCCTGTTCTGTTCCCCACTCTGCCTCTGCTAATCCTCTCACCCTCCTGCACATCTGGCCTGTACCCCAGGTTCTTGTATAAATAAATAAATAAATCTTAAAAAAATTATATCTGAAGCTCTTAGAAAGATGTTTTCGTGTATGTGTGTAGTGGGGGGAGTGTTGTAAACAAAGAAAAATGGGCAGCAATAAGTATGTTCTTTTACACATGGCCCTAAGTTAAACCTTATTGATAGTTCTGAAATTCTTTCCCGAATGATGCATATTTCCTATGACAGGTGTAGTGTCAATGGCTCCTCTTAAAAAGCATGATTGAACAGTGCTGGCTGATAGTACAACAGAGTGATTAAGGACATGGGCTCGAAATGCACTGCAGATTTAGAATGCACACACCACTTTATAGCTGTAGCTTGGAGTAAACTAATTTTTACTACAGTATCTTCTGTTTTTGGTTCTAAAAGAACTCAAACCCCCCTGGATTCTTTTGGGCTGAGCAAGTAATCAAATAGCATCAGATGGATTGATAAAGGAAAAACAATGAAGTAGCGACATACATATAGAGTATTTACAAGGATGTAATTTCTAATGAAGAACAGAAATATTATCCTGTGTTTTGGGGCCCCAGATATGAAGGATAGAGAGAGGGATGATGAGACAGATA
>NW_023603874.1:0-34684 GCF_014898055.3 Talpa occidentalis | reverse complement strand
TTATCAGGCTGTTCTGAGGATTTCTGGACACATTCAAGTTCTTTTCCATGCTGGAATCTTTATTACTCCTAAAATCTTTTCTACAGAGTGACTTGCTGGAACTTCCAGTGGCAACTACGGCTGTCGGGGTGGTGGGTCACACAGAACCGCCCCCCTACCCCGACTCCAGCCAGCTCCACAAACCCCTTGCCCTGTTCCTAAACAGACCACGTTCCTCACCTAAGGCTCTTCGCCTAGCTGTTCCCTCTGCCTGAAACGCCCTCCGGCATCCGCATCACAAAGCTGCCCCTTCTCTCCCTACAATCTCAGGTTATGCAGTTGGTTCTCCCATCCCAGTATTTCCCATCAGAGAGGCCGCTTGGGTTTGCTGCTGCTGTTGTGATTTTATTGTCTTGTCATATGTCTGCAGCTGGACTCCAAAGTCTGCACTAGCAGGGAGGAGATGTGATCGCTCGCCCACTCTTCCTTGCACTTAGCACATGACACAGACTAGGGTGCAACCAGGATTCAGTGAATGTCTGAGAATCAATGAACCATTCACAGGGTGCTATGTAAGAGCGTTAATAAGGTATGTTTGTGCTCGCATGGATGACACCCAGCAGTTTGCTCTCATGCTGCACAGGGGATATCCCCTGTGTGGATAAGCCACAAGGTGAGCACGAGAAGCCAGTCCAAGGCTCACTGCAGCCCTGCCCAGAGGTGGCCCTGACCCCCCCACACCTGGCAGTCAGCCAGAGTCTTGTAAAGATGGGAACAAATGTGGTTTGTGGCACAAGGGGTGTTAAATCTCAGCACTATGAATCTGTCGCCAGCCACTGTGCCATGAGTTTGATCCCCGGCCAGGGAGCAACCCACATGGTGCAGCAGACCTCTCCTGTCTCACCCACTGCTCCCTCAGTAGTGTATTTCAGTAGATCTGCCTGTTCTGCTCCCCGCTCTGTCTCTGGTGAATCCTCTCACCCCTGTACCTCTGGCCTACACCCAGTTCTTGTATGCATACGCAAATAAAAATAAATATTTAAAAAAAATAAAAAATAAAACCGCACACCACCAAGTATGAGTTTTGTAACCATTCACCTCACCTTAGTTTTTCTCTATCAGAATAAAGGAGAGAGAAGCCATCTGAGATTGTTAGGGAGACTGAGTTTGAGAAGTGCTTCCATCAGGAGTGGTTTTGCCCTACGTGGGACATTTGGCAAAAGTCTGTAGACCTTTCTGGTTGTCACAACTGAGGTGGAGGCCAAGCATACTAGGAAACACCCTACTATGCCCAAGACAGCCCCCACACCAGAAACATGTTGTCAGCAGCGCAGAGGAGCAGAAAAGCTGGATCAGTTGCATTTTCACAGGATGCATCCTATCCCTTCTTCCCAGGCCCTGCAAGGTAGTGGTCAGCCTCATCTGAACACTCCAGGGAGCTCCTGCCAGGGCCTGCCCACTGGGAATACCTGCTGTCTGACTGAGTGTGTGGCTGCTCCAGTAGAATACCACAGGCAGGGGGTTAAACCACAAACATGTATTTTTCACAGCTCTGCAGGCCAGGAAGTTTAATATCAAGTCGGCGGTGGCCTCAGTGTCCAAGAGCTGTTCCCTGGCTCATCGACGGCCACCTTCTCATTGGAAGGGACAGGGAATACTCTGGGGCCCCATCATGAGGGTTCCACCCTCATGACCTAATGGCCTCCCAAGGGCCCACACTCATATCATATTGGGGATCAGGTTTCAACATGTTGGTGGGGAGGGACAAAAGCATTCAGTGTAAAGCACCTGTCTTCCAATTATTATTAAGGTCCTTTCATGTCTGAACTCAAATCTCATCACCTAGAAGCCCTTCTTGACTGTTAGCCTTGCCCTTCCTGTTCCAGCAACATTGGCAGCAGCTCATGCACCGCTCAGGAGCTGAGCTCTTCCCCTTCAACACAACTGCCTCCTGTCATCTTTCGGTCTTAGTGCCCAACAAACTTCCTGCGGAGATGACTTGATCAATGAGTAAGGAGTGGTTTTCATGGGCAGGTAAGTCCAGAATCCTAATTGTGTATCATCTGCCTAAGTGTCTGTCTCTTTTCACCTGTAAAATGGGTTCACCCCAATCAACACACCAGGTCTCCCTGAGCTTCTGAGACATGCACAGCTTTGTACGGGCCTGAGGATTTGAGTGGGGAATCAAACTCTCTCTTGAGCACAGTAGGGTTTGGGTTTTATAATTCCTTAAGAGCCAAGCACACCCAGGGGGTATGGAAAGCATCAGGCTTCGAGGAAATTGTGTCTGGAGGACCTATCTATTTCATCAGTCTTCCTAGACAAAGCCAAAGAAGTCCCGTCAGGAGCAGAGCTGTGCCGCATGACTGCTCAGCGACCCTGACCTGCTCGTGTGTCTCAGCCTAAGCCTGTGGCCAGCGAGAAATACGGCTTAGGGAAACTGCCTTTGCCAGGCCTGCACCCTGTCTGGGGTGTTCAGAGTAGTATTTATGAGAGTGAGGAGGCTGTACAATAATAATCTACTTAAAAAAAAAATCAAAAAGGGGCACAACTCTTCAGATGCCCCAGTGTCATTTCCAGGACACCCAGGTGATTCCGGAAGCAGAATGGCAGAGGGGGCCAAGGGCTCAGAGGAGTGGGCAGGACACAGTTCACTTCCAGCCACAATTCACTTCCAGCAAGTGTGGTGGAGTCTGCCCTACACCCGTCACCCGGGCTCCCCAGGGCTGCCTTTGCTAACTTACGGTGCACTGTTTGATGAAGTTCGTGCAGACACAAGGAGTGGGAAAATAGTGCTGAAGCGCAGGGAAGAGGGTACACCCCACCCACTTCATTTGTCCACTCTGTTTCTAGTTCTAGACTTGATGGAGAATGGGGAAGGTGATATCATCCCTGAACAAACCAACCAACAATGACTGTTTTAGGGAGGAATCCGGGAATTTGTGTGTCCTGTTCTATTACAATATTGGGTTTCAAAGGTCTCAAACCCCTTTCCTCTGCACCCACCAGGGATCTTTTCAGGAAACTCAGAACCTGCAGGCTTGCCCATCTTATTCCCTTAAGTCTTAACCCAGAAGACCGTGACTAAGACAGGGCTAGACTCTACCAGCTTCCTCTAGGAACCTTGAGAATGTGTGCAGCTGTCCAAAGACAGGGGATTGCTGAGGAGACAACCAGCCCCATCTCCGGAGGCATCCCGCAGAGGAGAGCTAACAATTTAGGAGGAGAAAGCGGAGGACTGTGGAGAGATTTATCCAGACACAGGATGGCAATTTGAGGAGGCCAGCTGATGGGGCAGCTGAAAAATTTTTATTTCAGTGATTCAGAGTTTAGCCACTTCTGAGAGGTTAGTCACTGCTAGTCTGATCAGACTTAATGTGCAAAACATAACCTAGAAATAAACAGATAAAAACAGACTCATCTTCACAAAGTTGCCTGACATCAGGAAAGGCAGGATGGGGGATCTGCTCTCCACGCACCATGCCTCATTGTCCCTGATTGTGACTTGGGGACATTAGTCTGCCTTGCTTATCAATGGTGAGGATGGAGTACAGGAGGAATCAGAAAAAGTGAGATAAACCCTTAAGCACTGAAGGAACTAGGAATTATGGGAAGCAAATTATAAGGAGAAAATTATGAGGAACAATTATAGGGAACTAGGAATTATGAGGAAAGTTCTAGTCCCAGTACTCCCTGCTCCCGTCAAATCCCATTACCTCACAGGGAGTCAAGCCACCCTCCACTGGAACCCTTACTGCAGTTGTCATTTTTCTCTGCCTGATTCTTTTTTTTTTTTAAAGATTTTATTTATTACTTACTTACTTATTTATTATATTTATACAAGCACTGGGTACAGTCAGAAGCACAGGAGGGTGAGAGAATTCACCAGAGCCAGAGAGGGGAGCAGAGCATCTGCCTGATTCTTTAGTAGTGTGCGTCTTGGATTTTAGACTATAAACTCAGAGCAGGCAGGAGCTGGATCTGTATGATTGCTATCATGGATTGTTCTGACCAAGGCTTCCTGGCCAGGTATACAAAATAAATTGCAGCAGGCTGCCCCAATTCTGGTATGCCATTACCAGGATGTCGGGCCCTCTTAGAGACTAGTGTCTCCTCCTGAAAGTTAGGTTAATGAAGGTGGCTGGTATTTCTTGGGGCTATGGAATCTTCCCCTATTAGCAGATGACTTTAAAATGTTGCCTGGCATCCTGAAACATTTAGCAATTTTATTAGGTTTGCTTTTAAAGAGAGAGAGAAACCCAAAAAAGGCTTTGTATGTACCCTTTCAAGCAATCACATACATAAAAACAAAGCCTGAAACTGCTGTGTGAATTTTTAAAGAAACACAAGCACAGGAAGCTAGACCAATCTGTGCCAGCAACATTGTGCATGGTGATGATTAATCCTGCTTATGTGCAGTCTCGAGCTCTGTGGCCTGTCACTGAGAGTCCAGGGATTCCCAGCCTGGGCACACACCAGTGTTAGCACATCCACTGAGGAAGGCAGCAGAGGGTCTTTGACACTACTGCCATTGTTAGGCCAACTCCATTCTCCCCAAACTTTTAGAAAAAATTAAATTTCACAACATGGCAGGTTTTTGTTTGTTTGTTTGTTTTGTTTTGTTTTTTGTCTCCCAGGTTAAGTCTCTCCTCTTTCTGCAGCAAGATTTGGACAATGGCGTTGCTACCTGGTGACATAAACCCTGGGAGGGGGCAAGTAGGCAGGACAATAGTGACTTGCTAGAAAGGATAGAACAGCAAAGAGTGAACAGTTTAAAGTCCCCAGATGATGAAACAGCTGCTCTTTTTTGTAGTTCATATTTTTGAGTAAATAACATTTACCAGAACTGTATTTTTTCTGCTCTGGGAAACCCATGAGCCTCTGAGAGCTGCGTGGGTCCCTCCCTCCCTGGTGTAATTTCATCTCTCCGGAATGCAGAGGAGCAGCCTATCTCTGGCCAAATGGAAAAGGCTGCCCTTGTGCCCCTTGTCCTGCTCCAAACCCTCATTTCCAAACGCGATACCCTCCTCCTGATAGCCCGCGGCCCGGCACTGCTTGTCTGTGCACACTAATTCAGAGGTGATGACTCCCTTGCTTTATAACATTTGCCGATGATGCTGATGAGCTGGCCTCCCACTTTAAGTGGATTTCCAATTTGCTGAGGCCATTATTCAGCTTTTGCTCGCAGCTCTTGCGTTTGCTTCTGCAAAGTAACAGAGCACACATATGACGCCAAGCTTCTCTGGGCTAGATATTTGGGAATTGCACAAATTCCAGCAGTTAACTCAGACATTGGGGTCTGAGAATTCAGTGTGCCCCACCTTGTTGCTGACATGTGGGCAGATCTGAAAATGCTAACCAGAGACTATAATGAAATTGTGTGTGTGTGTGTGTGTGTGTGTGTGTGTGTGTGTGTGTGTGTGTGAGAGAGAGAGAGAGAGATAACACAGACACTCACGGACTGAGAAAAAAATGTATTTTTATCCTCAAGACAAAGGGAACAAACTGTGGATTGGGGCTGCTTCCAAACATACATAGTGGTAAAAATCTCATAAATTTGGACGAAGTTCAAGTTCTATATGATTAGGGTAGGTATCCCAACACCCCAATCCAGCCAAGGAGAACCTTAAAGGGCAGTGAGGCCTATTTCTGCCTCTGTTCTGCTCCAGGCAAAAAGGTCTGGACTCCAAGACTCCAAGACCTGCCTCTGCGAGGTCTCTATCGACACTGAGAGGGAGCTTTATCTCTAGCCTCTTCCTCAAGATGATGAATGATTTACTGAGGATGCTGAAGTTCATGCTCTGGAATGAGAACTTGATTCATGCTACTAACACACTAACTTAAGAGTCCCAGTAGAAAGCAGGACAGTCTTTGGGCATAGGCATCACTGTAGAGGTTAGGATCGTCCACATCAGCAGCCCTGGGTCCCACAGGAGGCAGACTCTTGGCCCAGTCCCAGGCTGCATCAGAATCTGCATTTAACAAGTGCCTCATCTGAAAAGACTCTAAATAGTGTCTGATAATCTGCAAGGGAGGGTGCAGCTCATTCCTCTGCATACACCTGCTTCTAGAATGTGGGCTCTCAGTGGGCAGTGCCTTTGTCTTTATCCCCTCTACAGTAGTCCCTCAATAAATATGTCTTGAATTAATAAATAGATGTCTCCAAGATTCTTGCTCCTAAGGGTCTATTTGCTCTAGACTGTCTGCTTCTGGCTCAGGAACCCTATTCCTAGCTCTCAGGATTTACTTATTGGTTGCTGGTTTGTTCTAACCCCAGCCTCTCAGGGCCTAGTGTTTGCAGGTTAACCCCAGAATTAGGCAACATTGAGTAGCAACTAGAAGCATGAACTGTGGGGCAAACTTCTACCTTTACTCAGTTCTTGCATATTTAACACCCCTTTACCAGCAGGATCACTTCCTGTTTGCAATCCAAAGCCCACAGTGCAGGGTGGGTGGGGGGGGGAGGGGGGCCCTCCCTGGTGGCACAAGGGGTTAAGCAACAGCACTACAAAGCTATCACCAGCCACTGCAGCAGAAATTCGATTCCCAGGCAGGGAGGTGACCCACGTGGTGCAACAGACCTCTCCTGTCGCACCCGCTGCTCCCCTCAAGTGTATTTCAATAGATCTGCCTGTTCTTCTCCCCACTCTGTCTCTGGTGAATCCTCTCACCCTCCCCCCCACCTATGGTCTACCCCGCAGCTCTTGTATGCATAAATAAATGAAATAAATATTTTTAAAAAACCCACAGTGCAAAGCCAAGCACATCCCATGTAACACAACCAGACTGGCCCTTTCCACCATTAACTATGGCGTTGACTGTGGCCACCTTGCTTGCCCCAAACATGTGTGATGCAGACTATCCACTAGATACCTCCTATTCCTCGGGTCACACTCAAGGCGGAGTGAGCAGTCTCCTTCTGACCAGAGGACTTGTTTGCAAAGCATCACAGAACCGAACAAACCAAATAACAATCCTATAACCAGCTGGCCCCAGACGTTGGAAGATAGGCTGAGAAGGTGAAGGGAGGAGAAGGGAGGAGCTCGTGGAGAAGAAATCGGATGGTTGTCATCTTTTGACAGACATGGAGCGCATGGGGATCTCAGAGAGAGGACACCCGTTACTTCTCTAGTGCCCCACACAGAGGGTAAACGAGCCTCTTCGCCCTCCTCTCTGATGAGGAGTTTCTCCTCGCCCCACTTTGGGGGTGGGTTTGCTCACCACAGAGCAGCACAGCCGCTGCCTGTGGCCCCCACTTCCTCGGCCTGACTGCCCTCACACTGGATGGCCTGCACACACGCCAGCCTCGCCCAGATACAGCCCTCGCTTACTCTCACCCCACATGTTCACATTCCTCAGAATGTCTCGTCACTTCCCCACTTGCTCCCAACTCGGACACATAGGTGACCGAGTATGGCTGGTTAGATGTCGGTGGTTTCAGGCCCTGCCCTGTCTCTTGGGTGTCAAATGACATTGGGTAGCTCGTTTATCTTTGTTATGTCTCTGTTTCACCTTCTGTAGAATAGAAGCAACACTACACAGACACCACATGGCACCGCTCTGTGAGCTAAAGCAGGAGGTCCCTGTGAGGTGTGGAGGGCACCGGTTAGCACAAGCCCTCTGCCCACTTTATCCAGCAGGCCTTGCTACTTGGGTCACTGAGTTCCGTCATCCATCAGTCCTGCCAGACAGGGGGAGCAACCCGCACACCTCACATGTCAGCTTAAAAGTCTTTCCCAAGCCTTTATCTTTCCAACTGTCACAGAAAACACAAAACCTACCCATCTTTAAAACCAGTGAGTGGGACTCTAAAGCCTAGAAGGGAAAATGTATTACTGAGAAGAGCAGTATCCTGTTGCCCTCCGGACACATGAGTTATATCTCTGAGAAGCTGTGTGACCATGGGCAACTCACTTGAGCTCTCTGAGCTTCCCTTTCTGCATCTGTCCAAAAGGGATAATCATGGCTGCCGGCAGAGGTTGGTGTGGCATTACAGAAATGTCTTTAAGTATCTAAAGCAGCAGGTTCATATTGGGGATAAATAAGAAAGAGTCTGTCATCTCTTTTGCCTTTTCACGAAAGGTCAGGGAACACAGGCGTGGAGGAGGCCAGCGTCACAGCCTGCTCCTCTGCGCCTGGTGACAGCTACTCCTGAGCCATCATCCAGGAGTGATCACTCGAGCTCTTCATTAGCATAAATATTCCACAACAATGTCATTTTAATGCTCCCAAAAGAGCACCTGTTATCTATCCCACAAATTGGACCCTCCATGGCATAAATCATCCAGAAGCACTTCCCATGTGTCTTAAATGAAGGAGTGCCATTCCAACCAATAAGGCAAATATTAAACAAAACAAAAATGAGACCAAGCACAGAAACACCCCATGCTGTGACTTTAATAGCTGATCAATTGCAGATCAAGAGCTTTAATTTCTCCTCAGCTCTGGGTTGACAGCAGGAGTTGAGTTCCCACTCCTTTGGAGATGATTACTTTGGTGAAAAAACAAAGGCTCTATTCATCAGACCTGGGCCCATAAACACCCTCAAAGCTAGGACTCTTTCCCAGACAAATATCACCAGGTATTTCTAAATACCTTCCAGACAATCACCAGATAGTCCAGAACACCACAAGGGCCTCCCTGGTGGTGCAAGGGGTTAAGAACAGTGCTGTGAAGCTATCAGCAGCCTCTGCTGCATGAGTTCGATTTCAGCCAGGCAGGGAGCAGCCCATATGGCACAGCAGACCTCTCCTGATTCACTCACTGCTCCCCTCAGCGGTGTGTTTCAGTCAGTCTGCCTGTTCTGCTCCTCACTCTGTCTCTGGTGATTCCTCTCACTTCCACCCTCCCCACCCACCTCTGACCTTACCCCTGTTCTTGTATGCAAAATAATCTTAAAAAAAAAAAAAAAAAAGAACATCACGGCACTGCTGAGTGACCCCTGTATCAGGCTGCCGAAGGACCACAGACCTACCAGGTGCCACATGATTCTTTTTGTCTGAGCTCATCTTGCGTCATCTAAGGGTACAGCACGCTCTGTCCGTTTTAGGATCCAGGCCTACCTAGCTACACATTTGCTTCAGTAACTTCCTGAGGCCAATGAGTGGTGGTCAAACCCTGCCAAACCCAGCCCGTCCCACAGGCCCAATGCCAGCCTTTGGGAGGAGAACCATCTCAGGTCCCTTGGATGACCATCATGTGCAGGTTACAGATCTTTCATCTACGTGCCCAGCAACTTACCACTTTCTCCGCAAGTCCCCCTTTGATATTTTGCAGTTAAAATCATGATAATAATTATAATGATAATAAACCACTGCCTCCAGCCCCACCTAGAACTTCTGGCTTACACACACAGTTCAGTTCATATCACAGCATCTGTGCTCTCAGCTGATGATAACCGAGACACTGTCATCTTGCAAGACTGGGGGAGGACGGAAGACATGGAGATACCACGTCCACAGGGTCAGAGAGGCCATATTTGAATCACAGGTCTGCCTGGTGATTGCAGAATGGCCTTTGGTGCTGACTTAACTTCTCGCTAAAACAGCCGAGCACTGTCAATCTGCACGTTCATTTACTCTACAAACACTGTGTAGTGCTCTATGCACCAGCCACTGATCTAGGCTCCAGGTGTAAGATGAGCAAGACTACAGCCATTTTGAGAAATAACTGCCATCTCAGAAGGGCACAGCTAGGTTTCATTTCTGGGCAGAAACCACAACATAAGGAGAAAGGAAACCTAGCTGGCACCATGAGAGCTATCCAATCGGGGTAGACCCTGCCCCAGGTGTGCAAAGTCCCCACATCCTGTCAACAAAGTACAAAAACAGCTGGTTGCTCTGGGAGGGGGGCCTTCTCTTAACCTGGTGAGACTGCCGTGTCAGTACTCCAGGCAGAGTTGGACCCCAGCTTAAGCTAGCAATAAAGCCTTTTTGCTTTTGTCTCTCTGGCTCCGTGTGGTCTTTGGGAACCCCAGAAGGAGTTGAGGCGCCAACTCCTAACACAGGAATGGAGTAGGAAACAAAACAGACATGACCTGGTCCTATCCAAGGGAGGTGCAGGGAAAGGTAACCTCTGCAAAGTTGCTAGTATGTGGAAATAACACAACCAATATACATTTATTTCATTTGTCATGCCCAGGATGTGTCCTGACATACACTTATTCCATAAATAATGAGAGAATACATTAAGTAATTGTTTCTAAATTAGCCAAAGTCAGATCTAGCAACATGACTGAGCTCTGAGGCAGTATGATTCTGCTCAGCCGTCATGTCATACCCCATGGCTTCAGGGGCTTCACCAGGCCCTGGCTTTGGAGAATACCAAGAAGAATGGGCCATGGCCTGCTGGGACAAGGAGGGAGTTGTAAACAACTAGTTATAATTATCACATAATATGCATATAAAAGTTAGACAAATGTGCAAGGTTCTACAGAGGAAGGTGTGAACAGGAGTTGGGGGAGGGGGTCTCTGCAAAGCAATTACACCTGAACAGGTGAGGAAATGGGAGCTTTGCCAGTAGCTGTTCACCGTCCCTTGGCTCATTTGATACACATGTATGTAGTGACTGTGAGCCACTCCCCGCTGGACGTGTTTAGGGCCAGAGACTGGGCCCAGAGGGTATGTGCACAGGGTCAGCAGGCCTGTCTTTGAGCAGCTCCTTCAGCTCAAAAATCTGGAGCTGTCAGGGGTCTCTTGGAAGAGGGGTATGTGCACCTGAAAGAGGCACAATGGAGCAACGTGAGGGGGAGACAGCCAGGGGTGAGGATTGCATTTCCTGTATCTCTGTACCTGGATTTTTCCTCTTAGATGTGACTTTTCCCAGCAGGACCCTCAGGGAATCACCCCTGGGAATAACTATTTGGGAGTGACATGCTGAACGGCCTTCAGAGGCAGGGCCTCACTGCATACTGGACAGATTGGTGGTCTGCACCTACTGGGGGAGTGGGCCACAGGGGAGGGTGGGGGCTCCATGACTTTCCCAGCAGAGAGAAGCTCTGGAAGGTCCTGGCATGGGCCCAAAGCTGGTGGGGAGTGCAGGTGCAGGGTCTTGGCCCTCCTGTCTTGACCAGAAACCTGAAATTTCAAACTGCCTGTCAACAGCCCGTGGGCAGTGATGAACTGGACCAAGCAAGTGGCCTGGGCCAGCATGTCGTCCTGTTGCCGTCCAGCTTTCTCTACTAGTCAGAGCCTTTCTGCTTCAAAAACTGGACCTTTTGAAGAGAGGGGGCAGGAGGGATGATGGATCAAGTACTGAAATTGCAAAACAAAAAGTTGACAAGCCCTATCCTTGCCCCAGAGTCCTTCTATTTTTCATCTCCACCCCCTTATCTGTCTGTAGTCACTAATAAAACCTTGATAACAAAAATAGCAACCAGAGTAACATTTAGCAACAGTTTCTGTGAGCATCTGTGCAAGCAGGAGAGGAACAGAGTAAGTGCCAAGGCCTGTGGGACTGGACCAACAGGAGAAGGGGCAGGACCAGAGGGTCATGAGGAGGCCCAAGGCCTGTGGTAAAGGAGGAACATGTCTCCCTCTGTTCTCTCCAAGAACATCTTTGCTCCATTCCCTAAATGCCTCCAGTTAATCTCCCACCTCGGGCAGTTTGTACCTGGTAATGTGAAGGGAAGTGACGATAATCGTTATAAGCTAGACTACGTGCCCCAAAACTCGTATGTTGAGGCCCAAAGCCCCAGCACCTCAGGATATGATTGAATTTTATTTGGACATAAGGTCTTTAAAGAGCTGGTCAAGTCGGAAGTGAAGTCAACAAGGTCACTTGCACAGCCCTTGTCTAGTCCTAAGAGTGTCCTTACGAGAAGAGGTGACTAGGACACAAAATACAAAGGATGCAAGCATACAGAGGAAAGACCATGTAGGGAAGCAACAATCTGCCACCCCAAAGCAAGTCTTTTTTTGTCAATCTGATTTCATAGGCGTGTTCTGAAGGCTGGGTGGAGACTGTGCAAACCATAACTTCTGTAATGGCGTGTCCCTGGAAGACCTGATCTCCTTATCCCCTCTCTATGGAGAAGGCAGAACTTAAATCCGCATACCTCTGTCAACTGTCCCCAGTACCCTCCCAAACATCTTTCTTCTCCAACCTCCTGAGTCTCAGCCAAGCTACTTAAGATGTTCGTTCTCTGAAACCAGTTACTCTGCTGGGTCTCTCCCATGCAGACTTCTTTTTGACTTTCCCATCAATTTGTCTGATGCTTGTTTGATTATCTGCCAGTCTAGAAGAACCAGAGACTTATCAGATCATTTCCTGAGTCCTGACAGAGGACAGAACAAGAAGGCACCTGTCTGCAAGTCAAGGGGAGAGACCTCAGAAGAAACCAATTGTGCTGCTGGCACCTTGATTTCGCCTCCGGCCTCCAAACTGTAAGGAAACAAAATTCTATTGTTCAAGCCCCTGGGTCTGTGGTATTGGTGATGGCAGTCCCAGCAGACACACAGCGGCTCTCTGTTATATCTGAGGCAGTGGATCTGAGGCAGGACATGCTCACATTAACCAGGACTGGGCCACATTGGAACCACCAAGTCCACAGGAGCATGTGACATGTGGCACCGCCAATCACCCACATTTGTGGGTCATTGACATATGAGAAACCAGGTCTTCCAAAATGTCTAGTCCTCCCTTTTGAAAGAAGCAAATCATTTTTCAATTGCTTTGGAATGGCGAGATTGGAGAGCTTGCTTTATGAGATGGTATCCTTTGTCATTTTAATGGTTTACTTTAAAAAAAAAAATTTGAACTACAAAATACTTGCTCAATTTGACCCAGCTAGTCAAACTGGCAGGTCTGCAAGCTCTGTTCCCATTTGGCTGTTATAGCTGTACACAGGAAAGTTTGCCCTTCAGGGCACAGGGGAGCCCCATAAAAATGACACAGACACAGAGCCACGTTTCCTATCATTGAGCTCAGCTGTCTCTGAGAGCTTGGGACATGTGTGACATCTGTGGCACTGCTAGGACAATTCCCCACATCCCTTTGTAACTGGATGCCTTTGTCATACTGAAGAGTTCCAGCCAGGAGGAAAGACACTAATTGAAGGCACGTGGCTTCCACTCCTTCAGGGAGGAATCCCATTTGGTGGCTTCCTACATCTCTGTCAGTCAATCAACAGGCATGTGTTGGCAGCCAACCGAATGCAGGGCACCCAGGTGGTTGTAGAAAAAGAGAGAAATTCACAGAAATGAATGTTTCACTGGCAACAGGATGATGAATCACCCAAAGGAAGGAAGATCTCGGGCAACAAACGAACATTCCTTCCAGGCAATCCTGGAATGCAGGCTACCCTCTGCCAACAGGGCTCCTTACTCCGTAAGGACAAGTCGATGGCGTCTCTTAATTTAGCCCACAACACTCTGTCCCTTATTTCTGCCTGTAGGGTAAAGTAAAAAAGTATCAGGCTTTTCTGCTCTCCCGCCATTAGGATTGATGATGGATCTGTGGTCCTGAATGCATGCCTGGTGGCAGGCACCCGAAGTAGGCTGGAGGCATACGTAAGTGGGTACACCCGGGTTGAGACTGGGCTTATAAGGGTGGCGTCACCGTCACCGGGACACAGAACTGAAAGGGAACCACTAATCAAATGAAATCTTTCCTGTTTCCTGCTAAAAGAGTCACAGGTCTGGTGCAGTAAATAATGCAAAGTAAATGTAAACAACAAGTTTTGTCTCCCTAAAGTCTATCTAGAAGAGATTACCTAAAGGAGGTTACATTTTAACAAGGCTAGAAAGCCACCAGGCTGATTGATCTAGGGCATCCTAGAATACCTGTCTTTTGTCACAAACTTTTGTGCTTGCTGACCAATGTTATCAATGTAAGATGGTTACGTATAAAAGAAACCTTTTGTCCCTATGTTAGGGGGAAAGGATGTCCTGAGCTAATCCCATACAGGCTTTGTGGACCCCACCCCCACTCCAGACTAAAGCCATCAAGACATTGGGAAAGACAAATCCCGTCACCACCAAGGGAGGGTGGCTGGGACCTGAGGGTGGAGTTGGGCAGCCAGGTTGGATATAAAAACCAAACACGTGGGCCTTGGGGTCTCTTGCGATCGCTCGCCTCCTGGCTTCACGGCTCCTGGCTGGCGGCCAGCTCTCAGAGCGCCATTTTGGGGATTCCTGATCGTTGGATCGGGTAGGACTCATTTAAAACTTTGTCTCCCACTTTTCTCCCTGAGCTGTACATTTCCTCATTTCCCCTTCCCTTGTAAATAAACCTTTTATTAACCTTTCGCATGTGCCTGCAGTAGAGCATTGATAAGTCTTTTTAAGGGCGCGGGTGAGGACCCACAGTCAGGCACCCCGTTTTGTATTGAGGTTGCTCTACAACACCTAGACTGGTGCTGAGACCTTAAGGGGCCACCCAGGCTTGGGACCTCATGCATGAGTAATAAAGCTTCTCCTGACCGCACCATTCCTGAAGTACCGTTTGTTCTTCCCCTGCCTGGGTAAAAGGCTAGAATTTATTTCTGCAACAGAACAACAGAGCAACAGTGAGGCCACGAGAGAACCCCGGAGAGCCCAGAGAGAGTGAAGACTTGCCGGCACCCCCGTCTGCCATGTAAAATTCCAATAAAAGACTGCAAAAAGCCACCGAGGACTCCAGGACTCCTCCTCCTTCACCGGTATGCTCGGTCAGAGAGAAACTGCTCTGCCCCTTCCTGCCGCTACACCGCCCTACTCGTGCCTGGGGGTTAATTCTGATGGACAATGCTGGGCATTAAACACAGGCAAGCACCACACACACAAGCACACACCTACCTACACTAATTTCCCCCCGGTGGCTATAGACTCCCTTATTTCCTCCAACCCTTCTTGCAATCTTTTCTTCAATTGCCACAAAGCATGCAGTCCAGTACTTGACATTTCTTTTGAATTAAGGCTGTGAGTTAAGTGGACATTTTCCCCTGGATAGAAGGCTATTCCAGGCCGCCCAACAGCAATCACCTGCTCCTTTCATATGCACACACTCACTCTGTTTGAGATTTGCCAGCAGGTCCTCAATAAAGAAATAGCCCTGATTGCTCATTAAGAGTAAGAAAGAAAGCAATTAAAATACAAAAGGCAGAGCAGGCCTCAACAGTTGGTAGCAGGAAGGTGAGGGAGCATTGTTGAAGGTAGGAGCTGGAGGCCTAGGAGAGTCAAGTGCCTGGTGAGTGAAATCACAGATGCCAACAGAAGCAAAGAGGAGAGCAAGAGCTGGCATCTGCATTGGCTGGCATCTCCATTGGCATTGGAGCAGCCACAGTGCTCAGCATTCTTTTGTCCCATTCAATTTCATTTGTATTCATTTAATAACAAGGTGGTCCCCAGGGAAAGGGGAGGTGCCAGGTTCCCTGCCCCACCTAAAGGAGGTTAGAGGTGAGCAGGGAGAAGCTGGAAAGGAGACTGAAAAAGGAAGGAAGGAAGCAGGATAGAGAACCAGAAGGAGACCTGGAGGAGCCACAAGGAGCAGAGACACGTGAAGAAGCTATACTTGCTTCTTGGTCCTGGACTGGGTAAAAGAGACGTGGGTAAGAGACCCCTGGGGAGGTCGACAGTGGCAGCTTTCATCTTGATTTTGATTTTGCTCCTCTGTCCCAGAGTTGCCTGGCTCCTTCTGCCCCTTTCCTATGGCTCCACACCAGGAAGTGCCTTAGATGTGTGGAAAACTTTTGGGCCTCAGTGGCCCTGTTCTGGGCCAACCCTGTTTGTCTGGACATTTATCCACAAGGGGATGGGTAACTTTGGGCGCTTTATTTGGAAACTTTATTTTTTCCCTTTTCTGTATTGCACATTAATTTTGTGACAGTTCCTCTCCATTAAAGGTCTTACACACTAGAGTATGTTTTGTCTTGATGCAGCGGATGACAGAACCTATTTAGAGCAGGCAGATGTGGGTGTCCTGGGGTCCCCCACACCCTGCCCTATAACAATTTGAGTTTATTCAACCCTTTCAAATGAGCAGGTATGAAATATTTTTTTTAAAGTCTCCCTTTTTTCTCTCTAAGCTCACTGCAACAGACAGGGGGGCCTCAAGAGTTTATAACCTGTGCAGTCAAAATCTCCCCTCCATCATCCCTCAGTTTAGAAGGACCATGCTCAGTTTAATGTTCTACTATTACTGTCCTGAGCTTATTGATTAATAAAAAGGAACGCATGTTCACAGCAGGTCCACAGGTCATGCTGCCAGTCCTGCTACTGGAATAAACAAGTGTCCACCCTCTTGGTCTTTCCCAGAACCCCGGATAGAACAGACCAACTTCCCCAGCTCCCAAACCCCTCCAGCCCCACACAGCTTCTCTCTGGTGTAAGGTCTAGGCCTGGGCATGGATGGATCAGGAAAGAGGAACCTGAAGCTGCTGCCACCTGCATCCCAGAGACTGGCTACTGCAGGGCCTGCTAAGCAGTGATGAAAGAACAACCAGTTCTGGTTGTTTCTGAAAGAACAACTTCCACTCAGCATTCTCCACCTCCCACTGAGCCCAGACTCCGTCCTATAAAAGCTCACCCTTATCCCCCAATGGGAGCGTGCGACTTCTCCGACCCCCGTGGGGGGTCAGGGAGCAATGATAAAGTTCCTGCCTGTCAGAAACTTGGCCTGGCTCTCCTCTTTACTGCACCAATCCTTTCATCTGGTAAGTCTGCTGCTGATTAAAATAAGAATCCCGGATGGCATTTCCTGGGTGGATTTTCAGTAGACCTGAAGTTTTCTTGGGGAAGTGATTCTCCCTTCAAAAGGTTCTGCTTCTGGGTGAGCAGTGAGAACTACTATCACCATAGAACAATCGTCCCAGGCAATGAAAATCCATCCTAGGTGTTAATTAGCTCAATATTTATCTCATCTAATATGCAAATTAAGACACTGTGGTCTCATTAGCGTCATCTGTATTTCCTTTAAGCAAAACTAAATCTCTTGCCAATGCAAGAAAAAGAAAAAAACCCAAACATCGGGTATTTCTCTTTGAAGCTAATGAGGGTGTGATCTGGCTCTTCCTTTGTTATGAGGTAGCAAGTTAGGAAAAACACATTTTAAATATGCTGAATGCAGCTGACCTCATCCATCAAAGGCAAGAGCACAGCGCTGCTGCGTGGCTATTGGGCTTCCTGCTTCTACCTTGTCCAGAGAACCAGGGTCCGAGGAGCTGTGGGTGAGTTTGTAATGAAAATGTTACAGGGCAGCCCTGATATAAAATGGGTTGCCTGACTGTGGGTCCTCACCCGCGCACTTAAAAAGGACTTAATACTTCACTGCAGGCACACACAAAAGGTTAATAAAAGATTTATTCACAAGGGAAGGGGAAAAGAGAAAAATGTACAACTCAGGGAGAAAAGTGGGAGATAAAGTTTTAAATGCGTCCTACCTGATCCGCGGATCTGGAACCCCAAATGGCACTCTGAGAGCTGGCCGTGAGTCACGAGCCATGAAGCCAGGAGGCGAGCAAGAGAGAGACCCCAAGGCCCATGTGTCTGGTTTTATACCAAACCTGGCTGCTTAACTCCACCCTCAGGTCCCAGCCACCTTCCCTTTGGTGGTGACGGGATTTGTCTTTCCCAATGTCTTGATGGCTTTGGTCTGGAGTGGGGGTGGAGTCCACAAAGCCTGTAATGGAATGAGCTCAGGACATCCTTTCCCCTTAACAAGCCCCCAATCAGGAGAGGAACAAAGAACACAAAGAACAGAAGATGCAGCCTTCAAGAGCCCATTGGGCAAGCAGATGTGGTCTTACCACACTGAAAAGAAAGGGAGGAAATAAATTCACTAAATGGCATGAATCTTCAAAATAAGAAAATGGGCTCAAATTGAAAAAGAACAAACACATTTCAGCACAAAATTTCTGCTCCTCCCTGCTTCCCATGTTAAGATTTTAGAATTTATACAAATAGCCAAACATGTATCACATATCCACAGTGTACCCCAAAGGGCAAGCTTTATGTGCTGGTGATACAACGATGCTCTAGAACTATGAATTCAGGACTTAGAATGTTCTGGGGCTTTGGCAGCCTGCTGGGAATTCCACATGCATTTGCTCTAATCTCCACATGATAACTAGCAAGACATCAGTTCTCCTTTTTACAGATGATGACAAGGTGGACTGGTGTGGTTAGATCCTTGTCCAAGGTCATGCAGGTAAAATGTGGCCAATTTAGAAGTTGGCGAAGTTCCAGGTTCTCTGCCACACCCAAAGGAGGGTGGAGCTAAAGAGAAGAAAAGCTGCAGAGGAGACTGAGAAGGAAGGAAACAGGATGGGGAGCTAGGAGACCTGGAGGATGCACATGGAGCAGAAAGACACGTGAAGAAACTGTGCTTGCCTTTTGGTCCTGGGCTGGTTGAAACAGATGTGGGTGAGAGACCTGTGGGGAGGTGACAATGGCAGCTTTTATCTTGATTTTGATTTTGCCCTTTTCCTTCCAGACTTGTCTGGTTGTTTCTGATCCTTTTCTGTGGGTCCCCGCCGGAAGGTGCTTTGACTTAGGCAGACTTTCGGGCTTTGCTCTGGGCCAAACTTGTTCGGGTGAACTTTTACCCATGAGGGGACAGGTAACTTTGAGTGCCTGATTTAGAACCTATATTCTTTGCCATTCCTGTACTGTTTACTAATTGTGTTAAAGTTCCTTTTCATTAAAGTCTCATATGTTTTGTGTTGATGTGGCGGATGGCAGAACCTATTTAGAGCAGGCAGGTTTGTGGGGTCTGGGGTGCCCCCTCCTTGCCCTGTAACAGATTGAGAGAAGATAATAGGAATATGATAGGAGTGGATGCAGCCTAATTGGTAAGGTGTCCTAGTGCAGGAATGGGGGTTGCCAAGAGGGGGCAGGACTTACCCAGAAGGTCAATGGCCCCTGCGAATCCCCAAATTCTCAGGCCCAACCCTAGTTTCGCTCCTAGCTGTCCTCCCTTACCTAATTTTGACATGCTATTCAAAAGCTGTTTTGCGAACAATCTGCTCTCTGGGCAGGAGAGAGGCCTGTCTGTGTCCCGACATCTTCTGGGGCCTGGAAACTGAAAACCATTCCTCAGGCAAGTGGAAGGAGGCTGATTTCCATATGGTGCAACTTGTGTCAAGTGTCACAGCTTGGTGCAAGGAGAAATCCCTGGCTGAAAAGACCAGGGACAGGTGATAGAAGGCAGAGGAGCTGCTCGGGGCTCAGAGGGCAAACAGGAGGAAGAGGCTGCGACCTCCCTGTGACCCATGGCCCACAGATGACAGATCCCCACAGAGAGCCTTTGTTCCTGGAGATGCCATGCCTGTGAACTTGGCCTTCACCTTGAAGTCCAGCAGCCCAGCAAAAGGGAAGACAAATTAATGTGGCTGGCTGCTGCCATCATGACCAGTGTCCCCATAACCAGTGAGGCAACACAGGGGCCATCAGACAGTTGTGTGGGCAGATGCTATAAAGCACTGCAGACATTGGGTCCCTCGACTAGCCTTACGAGGGAGCCTCTGATCTGCCCAAGTGCTTCCGCATTCAGGGCTGCCTCTGAGCCCCACAAACAGACAGAAATGGCTCTCCTCACCTGACAGGTAGGAAGACTGAGGCCTCAAAGGCAGAGTGGCCAACCTGAGAGCCAAGTAGCCTGGGAAAAGAATTGTTTATGGACTGTCTCTTCTCTCCCAGTTCTCAATCCCCTAGAATTGTCACAATGCCATGTTGTGACAGTGAGCCCACTGAAAAGGGCTGGCCCTGTTCTAGAGATGCAGAACCTGAGAGTGAATGTTTCAAGGAAGGGGAAAGAAAATGAGCATCTGTTGAGTTTCTAACTGGGGGTGGGGAGGGCATTATACAGGTAAACAATACTATTAAAACAAGAATAGGTGATAGAAATGGGTGGCATGGGGGTCCTTGTTCAGAAAGACCCTCAAAAGACACGGTGTGTTGCTCTTCCTTCTGGGATGGAAAAAGTGAGAGGAAAGAAAAGTAGGCAATGAACTTCCTAGAAGAAAAACACCCTCCACTTCCTGCCCCAGGGCTAGAGTTACAGGGAGCAGCTGGGAACAGAATGGGGAGCAAAAGGAATTCTGCGCAAGGGGGAGAGGTGGACGCAGAAGTGCCAGCCATTGGCCTGGCCTGCCCGAGCAGGGAAGGATGAGAGCTACACCTGCCGAGGGCGAACAGAAGGGTTTGGAAGCTTAATGTTGCGTGGAGCTTCTACATCTTTTTGCTGCTGTCTCTACATCTGATGATTGATAATGTGTTTGGGATTTTTATTTTCCAATCCATAAATCTATTCATGTACACTGGCTTTCTGAGTGGATGCCTTGGGTTTCTCTAAATTATGTAACATTTGAAACATAATGAAATATACATTAGGTATATACAGATAGAAAGCAAGGGCATAAAATCCACTCCCATCGCCGAAGCACCGGGCCTCCAAAGAGCCTGGCTACAGTGTGAGGCCTTCTGGGCACTCCTCTCTCCTTCTAGCACCACTTTGTCCCTGAGATGGGGCTTTGTCCTGAATTGTGCAATTGTCCATGGCCAGGTTGCTTGTCTGTGAACACACACACACACATATACACACACACACACTTCATATTCACACGCATGCTCCCTTGATGGTACATTCACTAGTTTTGCTTGATTGTGAACTTTACAAAAACAGCATCGGGCCATCCATGGTCTCAGTTCTCACTTTTTTTTCCCCAAAGATTTATTTATTTATGCATACGAGAGCTGGGGTACAGGCCAGAGGTGTGGGAGGTGAGAGGATTCACCAGAGACAGAGTGGGGAACAGAACAGACAGATCTACTGAAATACACTGCTGAGGGGAGCAGCAGGTAAGTCAGGAGAGGTCTGCTGTGCCATGTGGGTAGCTCCCTGGCCAGGCGGGGAATGAACTGGTGCTGCAGACAGAGGCTGTGGAAAGATTTATAGGTTGCGTCTTAACCCCTTGCACCACCAAAGAGGCCCAGGCATTCCACTTTTTGCACAATGGGTCTTGTTTTTCAGATAGTCTCAGTCTCAGTAGGGCCAGGATAGGGAGAATTTGACCTAGCAATATATTTATGTAACTAGTGTTAATGAGTTCTTGGGGAGAACAATGGTTTTGTGGTGAGTACTTAAGTTCTATTGATTCATTTCATCCTGCCCCCATCTTACAGGCAGGTTGAGAGGGATGACTTTAGTCTTAGCTGGTGTAGCCAGGTTGTAGCCCTGGGACTGCCCGGTGCCCCCTTGAGGCAGCACATCACACAACTCCAGTGGCATCTTTGGTTGGCAGGCCCCTGGAATGATGATGGGATGTTGGGGTCCAGACAAATCCTGATTGTACCTGTTTGCTTTGTGTCCAGAATGGGGCTCATATGCCAGCTCCTGCCAGGGATGCCTACCTGCTTTTTAAGAAATCTAACACTGCTGGTGTACTGCCTGAGTCTTATTTGTTTTATTTCCTGTTATCCAATTTGTGACAGTGAGACTACTAAAAATTGCTTTCAACTCAGATGTCCTCCCCATGCAATATTACCCTGGAAAAAAAAATCACATTTTGCCTTACTGAGAAAGCATCTTGCCTGCTTGATTGTCCCTAGGACCTGGAAAGAAAACCTCCATGTGATATGACAGTGTGGAAGAGGACAGTGCTGAACTCTGAATGAGATTTCAGCTGTATTCATCTTAATGGAGTTAAAATGCTACAAGTGTGAGGGAAAGGAAGACAGTACTTGTGTTTATGGAGTGCTGACAACACACTAACTACTGACTGCTGTTTTCCAGATTCATTGCCAGGTTTAATTATCTCAGTAGGTCTGGTAGGCAGCAATTGCTTACTTCCCATTTTATAGATGAACAAACTGAGTCAGAATTTCAGCGCAGAGCCAAAGACAATCATAGCTGGTCAGTCTACTGACCTGCAATCCAAATGACTGCCTCTGACTTCAGCTGCCCTGAACATTATCCCCAATGGCTCAATGCCTGCTTGAAGGCAAAACTCTTTAGGCATCTACTGAGTATGAAATTTGCAGATGCCTCAAGAATGAAATAAAGCAAACATCCCGCTCTCCAAAATGTGGAAGGGGGATTGGAGATCACCTCACTCCCTCCTCCCTTTTATGGGTGAGAATGAGAACCAAACCCCAAACCAGTGACGATGACCTTTCAGAGTCACACACTTCAAAGTCCCCAGCCCCTGGGACATATTTGCTGACTTCCCAGAGGAGCCCACAGTTCATAGTGGCCTGTCCATCGCCCCTTAACTTTGCATGCTAAGTAAAAAAACATAAGCCTTTATCTCTGAGTAATTTTTCTTTGTCTGAGAAGTTGCATTGGTACCATGGGGACCAATGTCTGCCATAGTCATGGTCGATTTGTCAATACTAAGAAATTGACATCAACACAATACTGTGAATGGGACCACAGGCTTTATCTAGAATATCACCAGTTTCTCTACTAACATCTTTTGCTGTTCCAGGATCTACTCCAGGATTTATTTAATTATCTCTAAGTCTCTCACCCTGCAAGCAAGCCTAATGCATGCCCACTCACTACCCATGTGAGTTCCCAGAAGGCAAGGCCCCAGGAAGCAGCCATGGATACACAGACATTGAACATGAACCGAATGGCGTGGACGTAGCTGAGTATGTTGTAGTGCTGTTAGTTAGAGCAAAGACCTCAAAAATAGCATCGGAACCAGAAGATCTCCCCTATTGTCCCCCCAGAAACCAGTTAACAATAGTGTGAGTGTAAAGACTTTGGATTCACAGATGTATATTTGCATATATGTAATGTATACCCATACATATGACTATAAAGCACATATGTATAGAACAGGCCCCATGACAAAGAAAACATTTCAAATCCACTGACAAATGTTGGGCCAAACATGTAATCCACATGTTGGACTAAATGGAATGAGAACCACTGGCTATTCCTGTGACATAAGTCGTTAAGTAGATTCCTACTCACTTCTTATCTAATAGCCTTCACATATTCCAGAATGTTCCATAATGTTCCAGAATGATAAATGTGTTAAACGCTGAACAAGTAAAAATGTCAAGTAATTATAAGAAAACACAGAGAATATGTATTTATAATGTTGGGGTAAATCAGGCCTTCTGAACACAAAAGCTATGAACAAAACTGGTTTACAACACTGGATAAAAATCATTTTCAAGACATAGAACAGAGAAAATACTGATGAGAAAAAAGATTAATGATGAGAACATAGAGAAATGTCTACAAATCAATGGAGAAATGACCTGAGGATCTGAACTGGCAATTCACAGAAACGCAAGTTGCCAACATACATGAAGCATCCCCATCCTCACCAGTCATCAGGAAGCAAACATTAAGACTGCAATGAGATGCCCTTCTCCTCCAGAGGCTGAGTGTAGGCTAAGCAAGTATGTGTAATACTCAGTGTGTGAAGGTGGGGAGCTGAGCTGCTGGGAGGAACAGCCTTCCCCAAGACCTTGTCATTAACCATCAAATGCCGATCTCACACCCAGATAGTCACCATTGCCATTTCCAGCTTTTAACCTGGCACAGACTGAAGCCTCAACCCTGAGAGATGGGCCTGAACAGAAGCACAACCTAAGGCCAGTGCTCCAGACCCTACAGTCAAGGAGGGGTTTCAGGAGGAATGTACAAAATGCTGTTCCTTGTGGGTGCCATGTCTAGGTGTCCCTGGACCACGCTGCATTCCCCCTCATCATCCCCACCCCAAACTCATTTCAATCTGCTCAAGAAAACATTAAGGCAGGGAGGGAGGCAAGAGACCCAACCGCAGCTGCAGAGCCTGCCAAGGACACTCACCCACTCGGCCTGACCCCCCAGCCCAGGAATCTACCACAGGCTTTAGAGCCTTGTCTGAGAAGTGCTGTGATTCCTGCTCCATGCCAAGCAAGCTGCCAGGAGATGCCATCTCAAGATGTGCCTCCAAAGGTCCTTTCTGGAAGGATCTCAGGCAGTCTTTCTTCCAGCCCTATCCCATGCACTATGAGGCTTTATTTAGAGTCTTAATGCCAAGAGGCCATGACATAACTCCCACCAGGAATGATATTTTGTTATTCCTGTGAATCACTGTGGTTTCCCCCAGAGAAAAGCCAGACATTCCAGGCACCTTCTGGGAGGATATGCATGAGTTATGAGGTTTGTTTAGGGCCTAGGACAGCCTTCCCTGAGGAGGAGGGCTGGGCCTGCCTGTCAGTAATCTGCCTAAAGATTTCCCAGTGAGATGCTGTGAAACTCTCCCGCTCTGCAGGGCAGTTTGTTCTGGAGTCTAAAGATTGGAGGGAGTTGGGGGGACAGTGGAGGTGGGAGTTTAAGGGGGACAGTGACGACCTTCAACACACCCTTCAGGAAGTTGCTCCAAAGTTCTCAAATCCAGACTTAGCAGCCAGCTAACCTGAGCCATTTCCAAGGTTTGCATTTGTCAAAGGCAAGACCCTCTAAAAGACAGTGGATAAATTAGTAAGTTTGGGGGGCAGTATGTTCAAATCCCCGATTGAAGACCAGTCAGTGGTAGGAGAAGTCCACTTGGTAGAGAGGTATGTTTTATCCCTGATGGTATTTAAAATGCCAGTGGAAGGTAATGAGTTGACTTTTATCTCTCTGTGTAACTATTTTAAATTCTCTACTAACCATGTACCCCCTTATGTCCATGTCCACCCAGTGGGGACTGGCCCCTCCTCAGTCCCATTCTTGGTGTATTCATATTTAAGACCTGGTCGCAATAATGACTAGTGATTGGATATATAGGAACAGACATCCAAAGGTCTAGCTATCAAATCCTATTTAGTAATATACTCAATAACTCCTCTTAGTGGAATTGTTAGGGGGAAAGGATGTCCTGAGCTAATCCCATACAGGCTTTGTGGACCCCACCCCCACTCCAGACCAAAGCCATCAAGACATTGGGAAAGACAAATCCCATCACCACCAAAAGGAAGGTGGCTGGGACCTGAGGGTGGAGTTGGGCAGCCAGGTTGGATAAAAACCAAACATGTGGGCCTTGGCGGGGCTCGCTGTCGCTCGCCTCCTGGCTTCACGGCTCCTGGCTGGCGGCCAGCTCTCAGAGCGCCATTTTGGGATTCCTGATCGGCGGATCGGGTAGGACTCATTTAAAACTTTGTCTCCCACTTTTCTCCCTGATTTGTACATTTCCTCATTTCCCCTTCCCTTGTAAATAAACCTTTTATTAACCTTTCGTGTGTGCCTGCAGTAAAGCATTGATAAGTCCTTTTGAGCGCGGGTGAGGACCCACAGTCAGGCACCCCGTTTTGTATCGGGGTTGCTCTACAACAGTTGGAATATAACATCACAATAGAACTGAGACCATGGCCTTCATTTTGCAGCCCAGCTGGCCAGACACTGGAAGTTGATACCAATCCTCCCACCTCAGCCAGGCAGAAGCTCCTCCCTCGCCTTCACTGCCCCTAGGGCACCTCCGCCTCCCATGACATCCTCAGTGAGACACTGAGGGACAGTTTTTGGCTTGGGGGGCCTTCTATGCTATGCCCCCACACTGCTTTGGGGGGGCTTTTCTGGACATGTGTTCATTCATGCATCCTCCCCTCTGACCCTGTCTGTCAAAAGCTGAGCCCTGCCCACCTCTCAGGCTGAACTTAACTCCCTCCCTCCAAGCCCATGCTGGCTCTAGCAGCTGTCCTGCTGGGCTCCGAGGTGGGTGCTAAGTCACACCCCACCCTGAAGCTAAGCTGTTTTCACTGAATGAAAGCCAAGCCCTTTGCCTCCCTTGTATTTTCCTGCCTCGGTCTCAAAACCCATGCCAGCGGCACTTTCTCAGAATGCCCTCGTGAGCTTCCCAGCTCCTAGAACTGGCATCATCAGTGCCCCTACCTGGGAAACCATTTATACATCTGTCCCCAGCTATGAGTCTGTCTTTGGATTCCTATGCTAGATGGAGCCTGGCTGGATCACCCTCAGTGAAAGATAAAAAAGCAAACCAAAGAATGAACAGGTTGGGGATCTGTAATCTCTGCCAGCAACTAGACTGTTGGGAATTCAAAGATACTGGGCCATGAGTTTCAGAGGAGACAGCATGTGGGGTCTAGACTCTCAGCAGTGGAAATGCAAACCCGTTCCTCTCCAGGGTGTGAGAGGGTGTGTTACCCACCCCAGGGGTTGTCAAGGAGAGGGAGTGAGGGAGTCCAATAAAGCACTGGGCACTGAGCCCGGCCTGTAGAAGGCCCCGGGAGGAGTGTGGTCTCGACTGTGACCCGACTTGACAAGCATGGAAAAATTGGGTACTGCTAGGAAAACCAGGGAGAAGCAGCACACCCAAACTTGAGGTCCAGAAATGACTGTCACTAGGAGACAAGAGCAGAGAGCCAGCCAGGGAGCTTGGTGTATTTCAGGTTAGAATCTGCCCTAAGCCTCAGCCTCTGCAGGAGCCACTCTTGGTAGGAGCCCCAAGTCCTGCTCATGAGGTCAGGCAGAAACCCCAATGCTGTCACCAACTTCCTCCTACATAGTAGGTAGGGCACCCCCTCACTTCTCTTCCTCAGCTTCCTCATCTGTTAAAAAACACTGGGACAGCCAGCAGGATTCCCACCGTTGCTCCCAGAAATCACTACCTGAGGTCACTTCTCCTTGGGTCTGCCTGGACAGACCCCAGAGACTCCAGTGCAGGAGAGGGGTGACAGGCAGGGGCCAAAGAGAACACACATTTGCCAAAATGAGCTTGGGCCCAGGAAGGCAGGTTCCACAGGAGGTTTATAGGAGAGTGCGGGTCCTTTGTTCATGTAAGTTTGCGGGATTCCTCAGTGCCTTTAATGAGCAAATAAAAACTGTAAGCAAGTTGTGAGTCCTCAATCCTAAGACATGGGGGCCTTCCCTCCCTCAAAGAGAAACTCCAGTAGATGGAAACCACAAACATGGCCAAATCCTACCCCGCCATTAACTGTGTGAACTTGGCTCCATTTGAGGCTTCATTTACATGGATGAAAATGGAAACTTTAGTCTTTGTAGGGTAAAGAAAAATATCAGGCTTTTCTGCCCTTCCGCCATCAGGATAGATGATGGATCCTTGTCCTGAATGCATGCCTGATGGTGGGCACCTGGAATAGGGTGTGGGCATAGGTAGATGGGATTCAGCTGAGCTAAGACTGTGCTTTTTAAGGGCGGCGTCACGGGGGGACGCCAGCAGCACCAGCACCAGCAGCAGCAGCCGCCGCAGCCGAGAAGCGAAGCCGAGAAGCAGCAACACGAACGCTAGAGAGCCCAGATAGAGTGAGGACTTGCTGGGGCTGGGAGGCCTGCCAGCCTCCCAGCCCCCCAGCCAGCACCCCTGCCTGCCATATCTGGTGAACCCCAAATAAAAAACCCTGCAAAACTACTGAGGACTCTGACTCCTCCTTTCCCGGTCTGCATGGGATCAGAAAACCTGCACTGTGCCCCTTCCAGCCCTTACAATTGCGTAAGTCGGCAAGATCCATGCAGACGGGTATTGAAGAGCCTCCGAAGACCTGGAGGGACTAAGGAGAACGACTTTGCCTGTGACGACGCTGGAGGCACCATGGCGGTATAGAAGATGGATACGTCCACGAGCTACAGGATGAGACCTGGCGTGAAGGGACGCCCGAAAGGACCAGCCAACGACACCCGAAAAGGACCAGCCAACGACACCGGATAGGACCAGCCAACGAACCGGAAAGGACCAGCCAATGACCCCTGAGGCAGCAGGCCATTGCTGAAGCAGGGAGAGGCCAATGGACTGATAGACTGATGAACTGATGATTTTGGACTGACAATCCTGCCAAAAGGCGGAGGACCTTAGCAGGTTATGTTTATTTTTTGAGAATCTGGGGGTGGCCAGTGGGCCTAGATGGCCAAAAGCAGCCTGTGTATGCCCAGTGGCCAGGTGGAGGAGAAAAGCCAACTGAGAAAGCAAAAGCTGGTACTGATGCTAAGTTGAGAAGCCCTAAAGCGGCTGTTAAGCAGCCTGGGTATGCTGAAGCCCTGTGAGTCTCGTAAAATCACCTATGGGTGATGCCCTGCTCATTCTTGAGTGAGGGTGAGGAGCTGAGGAGCCCGTCCTTGTGGGACGGGTGGGGAATGTGGCTTGGGGTGGAGCCCAAGCCAAA
The DNA here is from genome assembly GCF_014898055.3 of Talpa occidentalis. Taxonomy (NCBI): domain Eukaryota; kingdom Metazoa; phylum Chordata; class Mammalia; order Eulipotyphla; family Talpidae; genus Talpa; species Talpa occidentalis. The sequence goes on along the minus strand of NW_023603874.1, from coordinate 6,668 downwards.
TGCAAAGTTTGGATCCCCAACCCATGTGCTTGTGCAGTGGGTTGGCTTGAGAGCAGGGGTCTGTGAGTCGCATGGGTGGCCATGAAGGCCGAGTGTTGGAGCGACTGCAGACAGAAACCCTGAGGGTTGGCGATTACCCCCACAGAATAAAATTGCCAATCCCAGAGCTAGTGCATCCTGGGGGTGATGCTGTGTGCCTTGTAGCCTAGACTACAGCCAGAGAAGGCCAGGAAGCCTGACGGCTCCTGGTGTGATATAGTAGATGCCATGAGTGATTCCCCTCCCTCGTATGAGCAGTGCCTTCGGCAGCAGATTTGGTGGCTCATCTGCTGGTACCAATAATTGTCTTTGCACTTGGTTGGTGCCCTGCCTGGACTTATTTGTGTTCTGTTGTATTTTGTTATGTTGTATTTTGTTATTTGATGTATTTGCTTTTGTGGCCATGGCTGCATTGTTTGTTTGCTTAGAAAATTGTGTGTATATGTATAGACTGTATGGCAGAAACCCTGAGGGGGTGGACTGTAGGGTAAAGAAAATATCAGGCTTTTCTGCCCTTCCGCCATCAGGATAGATGATGGATCCTTGTCCTGAATGCATGCCTGATGGTGGGCACCTGGAATAGGGTGTGGGCATAGGTAGATGGGATTCAGCTGAGCTAAGACTGTGCTTTTAAGGGCGCGTCACGGGGGGACGCCAGCAGCACCAGCACCAGCAGCAGCAGCCGCCGCAGCCGAAGCCGAAGCGAGAAGCAGCAGAACGAACGCTAGAGAGCCCAGATAGAGTGAGGACTTGCTGGGGGCTGGGAGGCCTGCCAGCCTCCCAGCCCCCAGCCAGCACCCCTGCCTGCCATATGCCTGGTGAACCCCAAATAAAAAACCTGCAAAAACTACTGAGGACTCTGACTCCTCCTTTACCCGGTCTGCATGGGATCAGAAAACCTTTGCACTGTTGCCCTTCCAGCCCTTAGTCTTATACAACCAGGGGTACAGTTTTCTCTCCTACTTTTCAATATTACCAAATTTTCTATATTAAGCATTTTAATACTACATACTGAATTTATGAGTAATACATGTAGGATGTAAAGTGAAAAATCCTAAGCCTTCCTCCAATCCCCGGGCCCCGTTCTCAAAAAAATTTTAATACTTGTTTTGCATAACCTTGTAGAACTTTGAGGTAAGCATTGCTAAACGGAAAACAAAAGAACTATGCCCTGCTTCCACATCAGCATCAACGAGCTCCAGCTGCCACAGTTGTCGTGGCGCCTGTGAAGGTGGCTGTGTGTGGAACGAGGGTAACACAGAGCTTGGCCCATGGCGGGCACCCCATAAATACTCGTTCAAAGCAAGCTCCTGCTTGTGGACTGGAATGCTTGCTCAGGGGCCTGGATGGTTGCTTCCAGAATGTTGATGACTTCCAGAAGTTGCTGCTAAATTCAGAAAAAAGAAATGCATACTTTCCAAGGTCTGTTGGAGCCTCTGAAAGCAAACCACTGGTGGTGGTTGGCTGGGGTGAGAGTGGGGCACAGCCCACATCTCCAGGGGCCACAGCCTCTGCCTACCAAGAGCCAACCCACTTTCCCTAACCCACTTTCCTGATGGTGGTGCCAAGAGAAATCTCTCTGTCCAGGGAAGTGGGATAGAGAGAGACGAAATGGAGAGACAGAAGGGGCCTCCACGTCTCCACAGGCAAAGCAAAGGGTTTCTCTCCCTGCCCAGGGAGTCCTCTGCAACCCTCACCAGCCAAGCTCTGAAAACTCCTCCTGGATTTTCATCATGGTCAAATTACTCATTTACAAAAACAACAACAAAAAAAAAAACAAAAAAAAAATGCTGCTACAGATGGGCAAGTCCCCAAGAAACTGTGCCAGGGACTCTTTAGGGCAGATCCTGCTGCTTGGCATAATGAAACCCTTATTACCGTGGCACTGAGGGGTGTCGGCTTGCCAGGGGCCCGCTTTTAATGAACTTTACCATCCAAAATTGGCCCAGAGAACACAAGTCAGATTTTGCCAATCAATTGGAATTGATTACTTCTCAAGAGCCAGCCCCAGCTTGCAGGGAACACAAACAGACCCACCATGTGGGGGCTTAGCTTGATTTCTTGGAGAAAAAGGAGTTCTTGGCAGCCTGAGATCATGATGGCTCAGCCTTTTTGAAAATCCCAGGCCGCTATAAAGCCATGTGTTTCTCGAAGGAGCCTTGGCAATCTTGGAGTTCAGAGCTATTCTGCATCACCTTCATTTTGTCTTTTATTATTCATTGAACCATCCACCCATTCAAAGACCAGAGCTCCATGGCACTGACTGAGAACTGACTGTGTCCCAGGCAGGGTACCAGGCTCTGGGTGCCACAGAGGGCCCTTCATTGAGGCCCGGTCACTGTCAAGAGATCCATCAGGCTCTCCTGGGGAATGAAGAAGGGGATAGGGACTGTAAGGGCAGGACTGGACCACTGAGCAGGTTCTCTGATCCCATGCAGACCACGTAAAGGAGGAGTCAGAGTCCTCAGTGGTTTTTTGCAGGTCTTTTATTGGGGTTCACCAGGCATATGGCAGGCAGGGGTGCTGGGTGAGTGAGTCTTCACTCTATCTGAGCTCTCCGGAGTTCGTTCTGCTGCTTCTCGGCTTCTCTTTCGGCTTCGGCTTCTACTGCAGCTGCTTCCACTGGCGTCCCTGTGACGCTGCCCTTAAAATGCACAGTCTTAGCCCAGGTGAATCCTATCTACATCCGCCCACACCCTATTCCAGGTGTCCGCCATCAGGCATGCATTCAGGACAAGGATCTATCATCTATCCTGATGGCGGAAGGGCAGAAAAGCCTGACATTTTCTTTACCCTACAGGGACTCAGAGCAGGGAGATTCTATGGATCTTGAACCTTGAAGCTGTGTTCTCCTGGGGAACAAGGTGAGGGAGAGATGCTCTGTGAAATTGATCTCCCCAAAAGGGTCACATGGCTTTTCTCAATATGTGCAGAATAGGCCTTGGTATATAAACCAAGGTCAAACGAGGCCCTGTGGAACTCAAGAAGAAACTTTTATCTTTACTGAAAGAATGATAACAATGAAGCAATGAAGGTCCAGGAGGCTGAGGACTTCTTGTCTTTATCTCAATCCTCTGTCCTTTCCTTTAAGGAAGAAGCAATTGTTGCTCCCCTTTTTATGACCTAGAAGAATGTGGTTTGGAGGGTCTCAATCTGCAAATGTATCAGTGAACATCTTTTAGAGAAACTCGCCCTTTGATTTTCAGGATAAAGATGAAGTCATCCCAGGGCCTCCCTTGTGGTGTTAGGGGTTAAGACGCAGCACTATGAAGCAATCCACAGCCTCTGCAGCACGAGTTCGATCCCCAGCCAGCCAGGCAGCAGACCTCTCCTGTCTCGCCCGCTGCTCCCCTCAGCAGTGTATTTCAGTCAGTCTGCCTGATCTGTTCCCCTCTCTTCTCTGGTGAATCCTCTCACCCCCTGCATCTCTGGCCTGTATCGCGGCTCTTGTACGCACAAATAAATTTTTTTTTTAAAGATGAAGTCATTCCCTCCTTGTCAGGCAAAGTCTCTTCCTCCTTGACACCCTCCCCCCCACACCACCCTGGTCCTTAGCATAGGATATAGAACCCTAGTTCACCCATTTTTCTTTAAAATTTACAGCCATGTAAATTCTCAATATATATGTTATTAAACTTAGGCCTTTTCTCCTTCTAATATCTTTGATGTTAATGTGTTTGTTCGCCCAGCCTTAGAAGAATCCAGATGGTGCTTTTCCATTGGGATAGAGGCATTTTCTCCCGGCCCCAGAACCTCCAAGCCTTCACAGTGACTGTTTCTTTTACTTGGACGATCACCCCCGGATCCCCCTCCGCCCCTCAATCCATACTCTATCAGGAAGAGCTCATACATCCTCCAGCCCTCCAGCCTCACTCTACAAGAGCATTTGCTCAGGGCCAGATCCCTTAAACTCTACTGACTAGAGGTGCCCCCACCCCATTGCACATGGTATCTTGCTCTTACTTCTTCATCAGAGATTTGCCCTGGCATCTGTCGTTCTCTTTTGCTGTCTGACGTGCCAGGGGATAGGATGAGACAGACCTTGTGTGTGCCCCTCTAGCTAGTCACTAGGCCAGCTCTGAGCACACTTCCAGGCACACAGTAGGTGCTCCATGGATGCAAAGTGAATAAGCTGTCTCACTCACATGGGCCAGGGGTAAAGGGTTGACCCTGGAGTACCACAGGAATTGGCTGGGACCTGGGGGGTGAGGACAGACAATTTGTGGCCCCTCACGCACAGTTAGACAGGTGGAGTCATCCAGAATGGCAGGCCAGCAGACAGTAGGCGTGGTGCTGACTTCGGTGGAGACCAGGGCCAAATTGAGCCACGTGGCCCAGTTTCTTGCCTGTCAGTCTGCTCCTTGCTTCCCAGTGCCCAGCCCCCAACTGGGGGCTTAAGTAACACCCACCCCTTTTAATGGGCTGGATAAGTGGTCAGGCCCAGAAAGGGAGGTTCTCCAAAGGGGCCATGAACAGACCAGCAAGGCCACAGCTACCCTGTTGCTGGAAGATCCAAAATGAGAGAGGGGTGAGCTAGGAAGGGGGCTGAACCCCATGTGGAGGCAGCTGAGCTGTGCAGAGGAAGAAACTGAGAGGACAGGAGCCAGCGATGGCAACAGAGAGAGGAGGAGGAGAGAGAGAGACAGAGACAGAGAGAGAGAACGCGCGTGTGAGAGAGCATGAGCGAGCCAAGACAGGAAGACAGGACAAGAGAGGAAAAGGAAGAAAGAAAATGAACAGAGACAAGTATAGGATAAATAGAATCTTGAAAGTGAATGGAATGATGAGGGACAGATGAAGGAGAGAAGGAAGCATCAGAGAGGAGCGAGGCAGAGATGAGAGAGAAGCTGAGACAAAGATGAGAGAGCGACCAGCGGTCATGAAGGCTGGTCTGAGAAAGCCAAGCCGTAGCTCCTGCAGGCACAGGGCCCAGCCTCCCTGAGACCTGACTCCTCAGCTGCCTGCTCTAGTCTGGGTCTGTCTGTTGAGGTCAAATCCTGTCTGTTGGGTCTGTCTGTTGGAGCTGTGAGGCTCTCTCTGGCTTCTGAGCCCCATGCTGGGTGTGCTGGGAGGTAGGATGGTGGCAAGAGAAGCAATGGAGGAGGAGGGGCAAGATTCCAGGGCCATGTGTTTCAGACAACAACCCACCTAGTATGGCTGGTGACCTTGAACTTGTCTGACCTTGAACTCTGAGCAGCCTGACCAGGCTCTGCCATTGAGGGTCTGCCTCACCCTTGATCTAAGAGGAACTCATAGCTGCCCCGCCCAGATCTTTCTTGGGTAGAGGAATGGAGCACAGGCTTTGCGTGACCCCAGTCCTGGCTGGGAGACAAGGCCACGTTCCTTCACTTTTCTGAGCCTCTAAGACTCTGTTCTGCACCTAGGCTATTCTGTGGAACATGGACATCACCCAACACATTGTGTTCAGTCCTGAGAATGGCAAAAATGTCTGCTTCCTGATGCCGATAGCCCCAGCTCACCCCTCCTGCCAGCCTGCCCATGCCCATCACGGAACACTCCTGTCTCCAGCCTCCCGAAGAGAAGGCAGTACTGCCCCAAATAGGGTGGCTAGTCTTACTTATTTTTCATCCACTGAATTACACTTCCCCTAAGCCAGGGAAAGCCTGTCATTACCTCACTTCTATTTAACCTATAGATCTCTATATGGTTTTCTCCAGAGCCTGCTGAAAGAGCCCTGTTTCAATAACTGACACCACTTTCCTAATGAGCAGCAGCATGAGATAACAGACACGAGAAGCTGCAAAGGGCCTTGGCAGTCTACTAATCCCACCAAAAATATTCTACAGCACAGAATGCCAGGCCCAGAGAGGCATAGGTCAGGTCGAAAGGCACAGCCATCCAGGTTAACACAGGGACAGGTTAACATCGGGACTTGAATTTATTTCACCCAAGTCAGGATACCTTGCACAAAACCCACCACCGTTCATTCATTTGTTGATCAGTCTGTGCATTAAGCAGGATTTGGCATGACACTGCCCATTCATCAGTTTTAACACCCCAGGAGTGTTTCCTGTTTCCTGGTGCCAGTAGTCTATTTCTCTGGCATAACTGTCCCTGCCCCATTTCATACCATGTTGAAGGAAGTGGTCCCCACATTCCATCAGGGAGTGAAGTTGGGGGAGTTCTTACTCGGGACACACTACCCACCTCCCACATGTGTTCCATGGGTGGAGATGTGACATAGCCATGCCCACCTGCCCTCCTTGTGATGATCACAGGTGATCCTTAGACAGCATGTGGTTGGGGTGCTGATCCCCAAGCAGTGGAAAACCCATGTATAATTTTGATTCCCCCAAATTTTTATTTTATTTTGTGTAGAGGAGCTGGGGTACAGGTCAGAGGTGCTGGGGTGAGAGGATTCACCAGAGACAGAGCAGGGAGCAGAACAGGCAGACGGACAGAAATACACGACAGAGGGCAGCAGTGGGTGAGACAGGAGAAGTCTGCTGTGCCATATGTGGGTCAGCTCCCTGGCTGGGGATTGAACTCAGGCTATAGCAGTGGTAGTGCTGAGACTTAACCCCTAGGCCACAGGAAGACCTGATTCCTCCAAATTTTAATTGTCATTGATCAGAAGCTTACCAATAAAATAAGCAGTCCATTACTAC
>NW_023603873.1:0-5500 GCF_014898055.3 Talpa occidentalis | reverse complement strand
GGCCAGCAAAATAATGGTGCTTTTACATCCGACTGCTTATGTCGCCACGCACCACAAATTATTTGCTTGTGTGTGAAGAGATATACTCCACATACTTGGTGCATTCTGTGTTTGTGAGAATGTGCTAGCTTTTTCTGCCATCTCAGAGAAGTCAGCACTTGATGTCTGTGTGTAGTTGGGTGATTTACCTGGATTGTGCAAGCTTCAGCATAAGCAGAGGTTGTCAGATAAGGGTGTGTGGCTGCTGGTGAGTCTTATTCCATCTGCATTCTGACAAATCATATCTTGAATTCCTTTTGGTCTATAAACCAAAGACTGTGTTATAATTCTCATTTTCATAATGATACAGTATTTATGGACTTATCACTGTAAACCATCTTTGAACCTTGGTCAGTTTTTAGGTTTGAAGACATACTTAACTTAAAAGGAAATTTGAAGTTATGGTTCCTATAGCAACCACAGCTTAGACACATTGCCAATTCACAGAGTAATGTATTTAAGTCAAACTCCCATATGCAAATATAGTGTGATGGATTTAGAGTTGCTATGGAAATTGAGTCGGAGCTTTCTCTTTTCCTTAGGGAAATCAGTGTTCTAGCCTTAAAATCAAGTTAATAGAAATCTAGAAAAATGGTTTCACAAAGGAAGCAACCTGAAACTATAATAAAGTATTGAATAATCATTACAGTGTCTTTTAGAAAATGTATTTTTTCCTTTTTTTTTCTTTTTTTTAGAAAAGATTTATTTATTTATGCATATAAGAGCTGGGGCACAGGCCGGAGATATGGGGGGTGAGAGGACTCACCAGAGTAGGGAGCAGAACAGGCAGATGTACTGAAAGACACTGCTGAGGGGAGCAGCGGGCCAGTCAGGAGAGGTCTGCTGCTCCATGGCCGGGATCGAACTCGTGCTGCAGTGGCTGCAGATTGCTTCATAATGCTGTGTCTTAACCCCCTGCACCCCCAGGGAAGCCCCTAGAAAATGTATTGAATATTTAGTCTCACTCAGTTATCTTAAATTTGAGATTCTCTAAGGCTGTCCATATAACTATAACAATGTGATGATTTCTGTTGATAGTTTGAGCACTTGTTAATAACCTGTAATCTGAACATCACCTGTCATTTGGGGGGAAAAAGAGCTTTTACTTTCCCAAAAAGTTTATTTTGTTTTTTAAGGGAGGCAAGGAAAGATAGCAGTTTTGATTCTGTGACCAGAATATGGTCTCTTAGTCAGGGTGCCCCATGCATTTGAAAAGAGTACTGGTTCTGCAGTTGTTGGTTGTCTATTGTTTTAGAAATACAGATTAGCTCAAGGTAGTTGATGGTATCATTCAGGTCTTTTATGTTATTACTGATTTTTTGTTTCTAGTTTTAACAATAACTTCAAAGAGGCTGTTAGCACTGCTTGTAGAACTGCTGTTTCTCCCTTTTTTTAATTCTCTCCATTTTTGTTTCCTGTATTTTAGGGCTTTGTTATTAGGTGTATATATATATGTAAAACACCTAATATACACCTAATATATATATATATATATATATATACCTATAAATGTATACCTAATATATATATACCTATATATATATATATATATGATTGTTAGATCATCCTGATTAATTGAACTTTCTATTTTGAGTTTTCCCTTTCTATCTTTTGTGATATTCTTTGTTTCGAAGTCTATTTTATCTGATATTTTTGCCATTCCATAGTCATTTTCTTATATTTACTGTTCGCATGTTATATCTTTCTCCATGAAAGGTTAAATAATTTCCACCTGTCTTTTTTTTATAGTTAAAGTATGTCTCTTGTACACAGCATATAATTCAACCTTGTGTTTGTATTCATTATGTTGATCTCCAGACATTGAAGTGTCTAGTGCTTGAACAATGTAATTGTTGGTTTAGCTAGATTGAGATCTGTCATATTATCATTTGTTTTCTGATTGTTTCCTCTACTTTGTGTATCTCTAATTTTCCTTTTCTGTTGTCTTGTGGATTTTAAATATTTAAATTTGCTAGCATTCTATCTTAATGAATCTATTACCTTTTTAACTATACCTCTTTGCACTAATTGTTTTAGTGATTGCTCCAAAGATAACAGTATGTATTTTCACCATGTACTTAAATTTAATATTATACCACTTCATGTAAAAATGTGGAAGCTTCACAGCTCTTCCCCCCACCATCCTTTGTCATCGTTGTCATTTGCATTACATTTATACCTATAAATGCCAAAAAACAATTTTTGCTTTAAATTAACACTGTCCAGGGCCTCCCTGGTGGCTCAGAGGGTTGAGCACAGCACTGTGAAGCTGTCCACAGCCTCTGCAGTGTGGATTCGATTCCCAGCTGGCCAGAGAGAAACCCATATGGTGTAGCAGACCTCTCCTATCTCGCCCACTGCTCCGCTCAACAGTGTATTTCTGTCCGTCTGCCTTTTCTGTTCCCCATTCTGTCTCTGGGAATCCTCTCACCCCCCGCATCTCTGGCTTGTACCCCAGCTCTTGTATGGATAAATAAATAAATCTTAAGTAAATAAATAAATAAATAAATCTTTAACACTGTCCTTTACAGTGGCTTTTGAGCACTTGAAATGTGCTTGTTTTGCATTGGAATATGCTATATGTCTGAAATGCATGCTAGTTTTAGAAGACGGTATGAAAAAATATGTGAAACACCTAACAATTTTTATATTGATTACATGTAAAAATTATAATTTATATATTATTTTGTATATGTTAAGGCTAATGTCTCTTTTACTTTTTGATGTGGCTACTAGATTTTACTTAGATGATTCACATTATATTTCTACTATATGGCGCTACTATATATATTCATAGTATTTTAAAGAAAATAAGAGAAAAAATAATTTATTTTTCATAGATACTTCATTCATTTCTAAACATCTGAGTTCCCAACTGGTTTCATTTTTCTTCAAACTGGAGAACTTTCATTTGCATACTTACAATGTAGTTCCACTGGCAGTAAATTCTCTTAGCTTTCCTTCCTCTGTAAATGAATTATTTTACCTTAATTGTTCAAGAATATTTCACTAGACAAAGAATTCAGATTGATCTTTATTTTCTTTAAGCACTTTAAAATGTTGTTACACTATTGGTGGCCTACAAAGATAGAAATGAATGCTCATTGTCCATCCTTCCCGTCTATTTAATATATTGTTTTTCTCTATATGTAGTCAACATTCTCTTTTCTCTTTGGCTTTCATTTATGTGACTGTGATGTAACTATCATGGTTCTCTTTGTTTTTATCTTGTTTTAGAGTTTATTAAATCTCAAATCTCTAAGTTTAAGTCTCTGACCATATTTGGGAGATTTTCAGTCATTTTTTCTAATATTCACTCAGCTCCACTTTTCTGTGCTTCTGGGATTCCACTACATGTTACAGCATTCCAGTTTTCCCACAGGTCCCTAAGACTCTGTTCACTGTTTCTCCAACTTTATTCTTTCTCATCTTTAGACTAGGTGGTTTCCATTGATGTATCTTCAAGTTTACCCTCTGTTTTTCCTGTCATTTCCATTCAGCTATTGTGCACATTTTCCACTACTATATTTTTCTGTCTCTAATTTTCATGTTATTTTCTCTATCTACTAAGATTGTCTATCTTTCCATTCATTATAAGCATATTTTATTTCACTGAGCATGGTTATAATAGCTGCTTTAAGTGCTCAGCTACTAATTCCATGATTCTGACTATCTCACAGTTGACATTTGTTTTTTGTCTCATCTTTTGAAAATATGTCACATTTCCTGGCTCCTCATATGTCAAATAATTTTAGATCATATCCTAGACATTGTGATGTTGTGGAGAGTCTGGATTTTGTTGTATTGCTCCAGAGCGTGTTGATGTTTTATTTAACAGGCATTTAATTCAATTAGAGATTTAAAAAAAAAAGCCTGCTTAAGTTCAATCATTTTAAAGGGGTTCTAACCTTAACCTCAGGCCTGTGCCTCTTTACACAATCTCCTTTTATTTTATTATTATTATTATTATTATTATTATTATTATTATTACTACTACTAAAATGAAAGTCCTCATTTTCCTTTTGAGGAACCACACTTTAACCATGAATGCTGGTCTTACCCCAGAACCATCATTTCCTCCAAGAAATGCTTTTCTTATTTCTTCTGTTTAGGCTAGAACAAGCCATGATGGAGTTTGATTTTGAAAAGCAATTAAGGGCACAGAGCATTTTTCTTGTCCCTTCATGGTCTCTCCATCCATTGTGCACCTGTTTAATATGCTGCCTTATAGTCTGCAGTCATATACCCTCCAACCCATGTATCGAATTGCTTTCTTCAAAGGTAAATGTTAATTTTTCAGAGATTATGCAAATCACCTCAAAACTAGGGAGAGATACATTTTTCTTAATAGTCCCTTAATTAGTAAGACTTCAAATAGACTTTAGCACTTCTCCTTATTATATGGAACATGTTTATGTCTTACATTCAAGATATATATATATATATGCACTCATATCAACATTGCATCTCATTGGTCTGTTCATTTAAGAAACCATCCATTTGCTCAGCTGCCTATCATATGAGCTGTATATAATAACTTAATTACTTCATGGAAGAAAGTACTGGTGGTTTTATTCCTCTAGTTACACATGTCATATGTAAGATACACTTCTGGGTATTGGGATACTTTTCTTCTCAAAGAATAATTGAAACTACATTTCCTTACCTATAATAGTGATGAAACCCCAGCATAAAATATGAACAGCTTTTGCTTACCAGGATACTGAATATCTGAGTTTAGAATATTGGGCACAGAGAGAAGGAAAGAATCATGAAGAATTTAGAGCTTCAAGATAGGAATCTCTTGCAGTATCTGTGAAGGAGCCCTAGGGCTTCTTTCTAGTGAGAGCCATGTATTTCTCATTTCTATCCTAGTTTGTTTGCTTACTGAAACAGCATCTTTGACGAGGATTTACTAATTTATTTTATAATTATTTTTGGATTTATGATTCAAAGTAGTTCACTGTTTTCTCTAAAGCTGATTTTTTTTAAGTTTAAAGATCAAAACCTGCAAAATGTTGTAGTGCTCTTACTTTATAAGTCCTAAAATCTAAATAATAGGAATAAAATATTTTTTCAAAATTTAGGGGAAAGGAAACATTTAAAATGTAGATAGAGTCATCAAATATAGAAATCAACATATATTTATTGACAAATACTAAATGCCAGTTATTCTAAGCCCTTAATATGTACTAGTTTAGCTTCACAACATTTCTCAATGAGCGATAGTATCATTACCCTCATTTTAGAGTTCAGGAAACTGAGGCACACAGATGTTTAGTAATGATCTTACCCAAGGTTACCTACTAGTTGAGATACTAGGATTTGAACCTGACCCTGTGATTTCAGAGCCAACATTCTTTAACTGTTATACTGCATGTCAAATATAATGGATATGGTCTTGCTTTAATGTTGTCATCTCTCCACACTATAGCTGCAAATTTTCACAAACTAAATTCCA
>NW_023603872.1:0-5503 GCF_014898055.3 Talpa occidentalis | reverse complement strand
GAGACAAGTAAGCTTCGAGTGGCTGAAGAACAATTGCATCCTCTGACTAATAAGAGCCTTCTTCCCAGAAAGTTTCTATTTAATTTATTTAAAGGGAAGAAGCGGATCGTACTTCTTAAAAATTAATCACAAGCCTCCCTTGCCTTTCTTTTCCTATTCCACCTCCTTCTCTAATCACTTGTAGATTGTACAGAGCTCTAGTATAGTAAGATAGTAAGAGGGCAGAAAATCTTTTCTTGCTTTGGGTTATAACCATGCACATACGACTTCCCATATCTCCATCAGGTTTCCAATTTCAAAAATAAACTTGGTCAGGTTGGTATGAAGCCTGATTCTAGCAAGGCTAAATATTCCACTGAGCTGCCTGCCAGACACTGCTAGTATCAACATTCTGTTCTTCACTCTGAATTGCAGTTTAAAATCAATCGGGCTTTTTCCCAAATATCATGGCCACCTGTTTAAATTTTCTTTTCCTCTATGCCCAGCATGAACATATTTCTCTAAATTTTGAATTAATGACTTTCCTTCATCAACTTCATTAAACAGAGATTAGACTGACTTTTTCACCTGATCACGGCTCACCGACTATCTGCAAGAATTTTGTTCTTCATGCAAACAAACTCTTGATCTGCTCACCTAAAGTTATCTTTTCTATGAACACCACTTCCAGACAAGAAATGCAATTACTAAATTGCACCTGATATTTGTAATTACTTAGGTGTGTACCTGCAGTGAACTGGTTTCACACTAGAGGAAATGCAAATTAGTTAAAATCCAGGTGGAGGAGTATTCTCAGAGGAGTTTATTGAAAATCCTGTGGCACAACAAACTTAGAGAATTAGTAAGAGGTAGAGAACTGAACATTCTTTACCTGCTCAAATTCAAGATACTGCTTGTATTTGCCTATGCCTATATACTGTAAATATATGTGTGAGTATGTAACACACGCTCATTATGTAGAACAATTGCATCTAGCCCCCTACAGCACATTCCTCAGATTGTTTACCTGGAATACCAGGTATTTGCTGCCTTTCTCCCCTACCCAGTCAGGCTCCTCACAATGCCAACCTTTTGGGAATACATTAATATGCACAAATGTGTCTGTCAATCCTCTAGTTTTTTTTTTTAAACCAAAAGCCCCAAATCACTAGAACTTTAGTTTAATAAACCAAGTCAACAATAGCATAAGAAGCTGAAATTTCTCTGTGCCACCAAACTCCTAACTATGCATTGGTTGAAGAAGTGGTAGGATTTCTTGACTTGCTACTATTTCTCTCCTATGTACATTTCCTGATGCAGAATCCTCATATCCACCCCAGGGTCTCATCACCACATGCTTCACAGAAATTACAGGCAACTTTATGGCATGTCCCCATTTTTGCACTGAGTTTCCAAAATTTTTGGAAGGTGCTATTCACTTTTCATAGTCTTAAGGAAGGGGAAAATGTGACAAGGCATTTATTTTTCTTCTGGGGTATGCTCTTTTTCTTTTCTTTAAAGATTTATTTATTTACTTATACAAGCACTGAGTACAGTCAGAAGTGCGGGAGGGTGAGAGAATTCACCAGAGACAGAGTGGAGAGCAGAATAGGCAGACTAATGAAGTACACTGCTGAGGGGAGCAGCGGGCAGCAGGAGAGGTCTGCGCGCCATGTGGGACCCTCGCCAGTGGCCGGGGATCGAACCGGCGCTCCAGAGGCTGCGGGCAGCTTCGCAAGCCAGGGCTCAACTGCTGCGCCACCAGGGAGGCCTGGTATGCTATCTTTTTTTCATGTGTGTCTTTTTTCCTCTTTATCTCTTTCTTATTTGCAAATTTTTGATTTATAGAGAATCTGATGGTTTCCCTTGGAATTTCTATTTCTAATCACTTCATTGGATATAACACACACACAACACATACACACACACGCACGCACACACACATTTCTTGAGCGAGTCTCCTGTGTCATAGTTTTACTGATAACAACACTTGGATATGAAATTGGTAGATTAAGTGGCAAAGAAATGATGGCTAGAATGAGAAAGGAAAAATAGACGGATGGCTGGATAGATAAATCTATAGATAGAGACAGAAGATAGAGATAATGATGTATTTATCCCTATATTTAAGCCCTAAAAACTTTATTTTCCTAAAAATTTGCCTGAGAGAGAAGAAAAATCATTTGTAAATGGTTTGTGCTTTCTTCATAATATGATCATAGTATACATTTGATATTTCTTCAGCTGTCCCATATCTGAATTTCCTTCAGATAGAACTTGTGCCATATGAAACTTCACAGGAAGCAGAGCCCATGTCCCCCTGCACTCTAAGCCCATGTGGCCAATACCTTCACCAATATGACCTCCGTTTGTTGACACACACCTATCCTCAGCCAATCAGACACCCTACCCAAGATATTGAACTTGGTGGCCAGGGTAGCCATGATGAAAGACAGCAGAATGCTGGGAAAATGTTTACCTCCACTGTGGTGAAGGCACTGCCAGCTGGAGCTTCCACTGTCCAATGGGGCAGGGACATTGTCCTGACCAGGAGACTTGATTTGTTCCTGCCCAATTATCAAGCACAACAATCCAGTCTTTCAGGGAATTCTGTGAGACAATCAATACCCTTTTCTCTCCATTAGCTAGTATTTCTTTTCCTCTACTGTAACTACTTATCAGTGCAATGCTTATTAAAAACTAAATAGAAGTAAAAGATGTATGAGGAAAAACAACCATCTCCTGCTTGCTCATAGTCCCTCCCTCTTTCTCCCATGTTTCCTAGAATCATCACTTTCAACTTCGTCAATCTCTTCTGGAGTTTATGTCCATGTTCCTCAATAATATGCTTTCCCTGCTAGTCCTTTGTTTATCAGTTTTAGACATCATCTATTGATTTCCTCTTTTAATAGATGGGGAGTGGGGCCTTCCCTGATGGAGCAGTGGTTGAGTGCTGGGCTGCAAAGCTGCCTGTAGCCTCTGCAGTGCCGGTTCAATCCCCAGCCACCAGGCCAGGGTCCCACATGGCGCAACAGACCTCTCCTGCCGTGCCTGCTGCTCCCCTCAGCAGTGTATTTCATCAGTCTGCCTGTTCTGTTCCCTGCTCTGTCTCTGGTGAATTCTCTCACCCTCCCGTGCTTCTGACTGTACCTAGTACTGTATAAATAAATAAATAAATCTTAAAAAAAAATAGATGGGGAGTGGGGTCCTCTATCCTACTCTACTTATCTCACCCAACTCTCCAAATATAATTATAGAACCATTTTCTGGGGCCTGATCTAGAGTGTTTTCGTTATAAGGTCTACAAATATATCGGTAGGTTTTTTTCCCCCATGCACTGTAATGATAATCTCATGTTCTCTTTCTTCCTAGGGATCTAAGGTTTACCTACTGCTCTGGGACCTGCTGGAAACTTTCCACCTATGTTTGCAAGACTTTCACTGTCTATGCATAGAATGAGGTCCTAATGCCCACGCAAAATCCAATGTGCATGGTGTGTGAGATGGGGAGGCAGGGTTCATACACTTGTAGGTTTTTTTCTAGAATGAATTAGAGGAAGTCTACACAGTTCTATAGCGAACTCCTAAGTCGATGGAAGTTCTTTTCTGGCACTATTCAATGTCTCCACAGTAGACTCCCTGCATCTCCCTCCTTGGTAGATATTTGGCTGCAGGGAGAGAAACAAGGTCTCCTACCAGGTAGGAGCTGTAGGAATTGCTGAGCCCAGTACAAAATGAAAATGTTTACTCCTTGTTCCTAATGCAAGGAAAATGTCATTAAAGTTAGTAAAATACAAAGTTTTCTCCTCTCTTCTATATCTCTCTTTCTTGATTTATCACAATGGCATTTAGTCACTATTTAAAGTTGTTCTAACCAAAAAAATAATAATAAAATTTAAACTATTAACATGGATTTTACCATTTGTCTTTATAGTGTACAAGGCCAATTTTAAATGCAAATATAAGAGCATTTAATTCAAGTAGGATCACTGAAGTTATATGATTTTTTGTTTCACAGATTGTACATGCATATGTAGTTCATTCTTTCCAAAACAATGACAATACAGCGCACGCACACAAATTATTTTCGTTTCACTTTCCGCCAATATGTTCTCATATTAGCTTACTGATGAGTAAGATAGGACTGAAAAGAAAAGGAACTATGAATGGCCTTATGTTTCCCTTTCCTCTTAGCCTTCATTTTTCACTGAAGTTGGTTTGACGAACCCAGTAAATTGCCAACACAACAAAGGATACTTTAGGTTTCCTCGGTGGTCATGTTTCTTAGAATGCAATTGTTCTTTTTCTATGTCTGGTATAGAAGTTGATTTTTTTATGTTGCACACTTAAAACTTACATAATGTTATAATGCATTGTTATTTCATTTTGATAATAATACCTGAGGGAATATCTCATACTCCCCCAAATACAAATAACAATGTAAACCCACATAACTTCAACAAAATAAAAATTAAAAAATAAGAAAATCTGAACAAAAGAAAAATAATAGAGAAAGAAATATGACAGTGACCAGAGATTGAAAGATAAAGATTGGATTTAGAAGAAACACCCCCCCCCCCAGAAACTTTTCAACAGAAAACATTCATATTTACCCACACAAAATCCAATGTGCAATAATTTGGAAAGTTGTCTGCAAATAGAATTTTTTCAATTGGAAATGACTTAAATACACCAAGGAAACTCGTGAATCATGGTACTAAGAGTTTCAACTGTAAATTTGGGACCTGGCATTTGAAATTAAAAAAAAAAAAAATCTTTGCAATCATCTGAGGTTTTCTTTACATTCTCCCTCCTTGAAATGATCATTTATAATCCCTTGAGATCAGAAGTTTCCAGTACCCTATGGCTGTAAGGAAGCAGTTTTATCCTAAACTTCATAACCTGTAACATCCTCATCATAGCTCACTTCTCTCCATTTTTTTTAACTTATTCAATCTAAGGACAATTTCAGGCATATTTTAATCAACATGATTTTGTTTATGTTTATAGTGACAATGCCAGTGTTTTATAATATCTCTTTGAGGTTAAGGACACCCAAGAAGTCTTTTGAACATGGTGTTCAGATAAAATCAATAAAAAATAAAACTATGAAAGAAAAAAGTTTTGATCTGAGCAGAAAGTGTAGCCTGTGAGGCTGTCTGCACCTCAGTGCACACCTTGTAGAGTTAACGTGCTTGCCTTGTATCATTCTGAGTCTTCTTAACAACAACACATCTCAGTCCACTGAAATTCAGTGCTTTTGAGGCTTACAAAACACTACTGTCAGGGCCTCCCTGGTGGGACAAGGGGTTAAGTCTCAGCACTATGAAGCTTTCTGTAGCCATTGCAGCACAAGTTCAATCCCCAGCCAGGAAGGTGACCCACCTGGCGCAGCAGACCTCTCCTGTATCGCCTGCTGCTCCCCTCAGCAGTGTATTTCAGTCAGTCTGCCTGTTCTTTACTCTGTCTCTGGTGAATCCTCTCATCCCCACCCCATACCTCTGGCCTGTACCCCAGTTCTCATA
>NW_023603871.1:0-5506 GCF_014898055.3 Talpa occidentalis | reverse complement strand
ACAGTCAGAAGCGCGGGAGGGTGAGAGAATTCACCAGAGCCAGAGCCGGGAGCCAGAGCAGGCAGAAGGACCGAAGTACACTGCTGAGGGGAGCAGCGGGCGGCAGGAGAGGTCTGCGCACCATTGGGACCCTCCTCCGGTGGCCGGGGAGCAGCGGGATTGAACCGGCACCGCAGAGGCCGCGGGCAGCTTCGCAACCCAGCGCTCTACGCTGCGCCACGGGGAGGCCTTATTGAGGATTTTTGCATCAGTGTTCATTAGTGAGATTGGCCTGTAGTGTTGTTACTTTGTGTTGTCCTTTTCAGTTTTGTATTAGTGTAATTTTGGTTTCAGATAACGTGTTTGGTATTATCACTTCCTTCTCAATTTTTGGAAGAGTTTGTGAGGATAGGCACTAATTTATTTCTGAACATTTGGTAGAATTCATTTGTAAATCCATCAGATCCTGGGCTTTTGTTTTTGGTAAGGTTTTTGATTACCATTTCAATTTTGCTGCTTGTAATTGGTCTGTTTAGGTGTTCTATTTCTTCCTTATCTAGCTTTGGGTGGTTGTAGAGTTGTAGGAATTTGTCCATCTCCTCTAGATTGTTGAACTTGTTTCCATATAACTGTTCATAGTAGTTTCTGATTATTCTTTTGATTTCTGCTGTGTCTTTTGTGATTTCTCCTCTTTCATTGTGATCCTGTTTATTTGTGCTTTCTCCCTTTTTCCTTGTGAGCCTGCTAGGGGTATGTCTCTTTTATTTATTTTTTCAAAGAACCAGCTCTTGGTTTCATTGATCTTTTGGATTGTTTTTTTTAGTTTCAATTTCATTTATTTCAGGTTTGGTTTTTATTATTTCATTTCTTCTATGGTTTTGGTTTTTTTTGTTGTTGTTGTTCATTTCTAGTTCTTTGAGTTGTGAGATTAGATTGTTTCTTTGAGTTTTTTCTTTTTCTTGATGTGACCTCTATTGCTATATATTTTCCTCTTATTACTGCTTTTGCTGCATCCCATACATTTAGGAAATTGGTGTACTCCTTGTCATTCAACTCAAAGAATTTTTTAAATTTTTTCTTTGATCTCCTCATTAGTCCAGTGGTCTTCCAGTAGTGTGGGTTTCAATATCCATGAGGTAGGAGATTCCTTCTCTTTTTATGGTTTATTTCTAGTTTGATGCCTTCATTGTCAGAAAAGATGGTTGGTATGATTTCAATCTTGGTGTATGTTATGTTTGTCTTGTGTCCCAGTATGTGATCTATCCTGGAGAATGGTCCGTGTGCTCTTGAGAAAAAATGTGTACTCAGATTTTTTGGGGATAGTGTTCTATAGATCTCTAAGCCTAAGCACTCTAGATCCTTATTTAGAGCTTTAGTGTCTTTACTTATTTTTTGTCTTGTTGATCTATCCATTGTTGATAGTGGTGTGTTGAAGTCTTCTACTTCGTATGTGTTTTCTCTGATGTCTGTTTTCAAAGATAACAATAGTTGTCTGATATATTTTGGTGCTCCTTAGTTTGGTGAGTATATGTTAATGAGTGTTATTTCTTCTTGAAGTATTGTCCCCTTGATCATAATGTAATGACCGCTGGGGTCTCTTTTTCCTTTTTGAGTTTGAAATGTGTTTTATCTGATATTAGTATAGCTGTTCCTCTTTCTTTTTTGGTCTATTTGATTGTAGGATTGTTTTCCATCCTTTAACTTTGAGTCTATTTTTATCTTTTGTAGTTAGGTGAGTTTCCTGGAGACAGCCAAAGGTTTGGTTTTGTTTCTTAATCCAGCCTGTGACTCTTTGTCCTTTTATAGAAGAGTTTAGTCCATTTACATTTAGAGTTAATATTGATATATTAGCATCTGTATTTGCCATTGTTTGTCTTTCCTTTGATTTTATTTATTTATTCTTTTAATAATTTTTTTTGGCTTTTTTTCATTGTTATTCATTCCTCTGAGTTTCTGGCTTTAGGACTCCTTGTAGTATTTTTTGGAGTGGGGGATTGTTTGTAATGAAATTCCAGAGTTTCTCTTTGTCTGGGAAGGTCTTTATTCCTTCTTCATAGAGGAAGGAGAGCTTTGCGGGATAGAGTATTCTTGGTTGGCATCTATTGTCTTGAAGTCTATTGACTATGTCCCTCCACTCTCTCCTTGTCCATAGTGTTTCTTTGGAGAAGTCTGATGTCTGTCTGATTAGTTTTCCTTTGAATGTTATCTGTTTCTTCCCTCTTGTCAACTCATTATTTTTTCCTTGTCTTGGATTCTTGGGAGCTTTACTATTATGTGTCTTTCATCATGGAATTTTGGTGTTCTTCTTGCTTCTTGTATATCAATTTTCAGCTCCTTCTTCATGTTTGGGAAGTTCTCTTCAATTATTTCCTTGAATATTTTTTCTGTTCCTAGGTCTCTCTCCTCTCCTTCTAGGATTCTTATTACTCTTATATTTCCTTTCCTCATGGAGTCAAATAGTTCCCGAAGTCTTTCTTCAGTCTTTTTCATTCGTACTTCTCTTTCCTTTTCTGTTTTAGTTCTTTTTATTTCTGTGTCTTCGAGAACACTTATTCGCTCTTCCATTTCCTCTATTCTGTTCACTACTTTTCCCGGCATCCTTTAGCTCTTCTGTTAATCCTTTGATCTCCTGCATTTCCTTCATTTCCCTCTTTAGGGACAAAATTTCATTCTTCTGAGTGTTGTTTTCCTTAATGACTTCCATCAGTTTTTTCATCACGGCAATTTTAAATTCTTTTTCTGGAAGGCTCAGGAGGTCTTCCAAGTCACCGTTGTTGCAAGCTGGTGGGTGTCTTTTTTTTGTGGTGTGTCTTTTTTCTGAGGCATTGCTACTTTGCTTGTAGTTTTTCTTTTCCCTGCTGCCTGTCTTCTAATTTGCCTTATGCATTGGAACACTGTGACACTGATACTGGCTGGCATCTTTTTGGTGTGTTCTTTCGGGAGTTTCAGAAACTGGCAATCCAAACAAGTCAAATACTGTTATGCCAGAAGTCTAGTGAGGCAGTGGTACTTTGAGTATGTTAATGGTCACTGTCACAGAATCTCTCCTCCTTCTGTGTTTAGTTACAAATGTGCAACTTAAATTCCCACAGAATTCCCTGGATGTGGCAGCTGGATTGCACCATGGGTTCCAAATCTCTGGATCCTCCTCTGGACTCCGACTTCCTGCCAGGTGGGACTAGGCTTGTGGGGCCTTCAGCTCACCTCTGACTGTGCAGGGCAGGGAACCTTCTCACTCTGGCTCCACGGGGAGCCTTCTGCCAGATTCAAGCAGTCTTTATTTGAAGAAAGGTCCCTGTTCTAAAATGGTGCTTTGGGGACAGGCACACTCTTCTGAGCACCCAGTCTGCCCTGGCCATGGGTGCCTGCTACCCCTCTGGGTTTGGACTGCTGGCCTGAAGGGGCCTGGCATGGGCGAACTTCCCAGCTCACCTCTGGCTCCTCTCGGAGCCTTCTGCCGGTTTCAAGCAGTCTTTATTGAAGAAAGATCCCTATTCTAAAATGGCGATTTGGAGACAGGCACACTCTCCTGCACACTGGATCTGCCCCAGCCGTGGGTGCACGCTCCCCCTCAGGGATTGGACTGCTGGTCAGTAGGGGCCTGGCTCGGTGAACTTTCCAGCTCACCTTTGACTCCACCGGGAGCCTTCTGCCGGTTTCAAGCAGTCTTGACTGAATTAAGGTCCCTATTCTAAAATGGCGGTTCAGATACAGACACACTCTCCACGTGCCCGGTCTGCCCCGCCTTGGGTGCCGGCTGACCCTCTGGGTTCGGATTGCTGGCCAGAAGGGGCCTGGCCTGGGAGAACATCCCAGCTCACCTCTGACTCCTCTGGGAGCCTTCTGCCAGTTCAAGCAGTCTTTATTGAAGAACGATCCCTATTCTCGCTTTTACCATTTTTAAATGTGAACTCTATTTTATCTTTTTTTTTAATAATAAATTTTATTTTTATATTCCCCATACAATTGCAGCCCCCCCATTCTGACCCAAATCCCTCCCCTCCCCGCCCCACCCCCCAAAAAGTGTCTCTGTTCATAGTTTTTTGTTGATTTTGATTTTCACTTTCTTATAGTTATCATTTTCCTGGTCCCTTATTTAAGTTTTCTAGATTCCTGCTATGAGTGAGACCATCCGGTATTTTTCTTTTTCTTTCTGGCTTATTTTGCTGAGCATGATCCCTTCCAGCGCCATCCATGTTGCTGCAAATTGCATGTGTTTATCTTTTTTGAATGCTGAGTAATATTCCATGGTATATATGTACCACATCTTCTAGATCCAGTCATCTATTTTTGGGCATTTGGGCTGTTTCCAAAGCTTAGCTATTGTAAATAGTGCTGCTATAAACATAGGGGTGCAGGTGTTCTTTGGAATTGATGTTTCTGTGTCCTTTGGGTAAAGACCTAGGAGTGGAATTGCTGGATCATAGAAGCTCTATGTTTAGTAGGTCCAGAAATCTCCATACAGCTCTCCATAGTGGTTGAACCAGTTTGCACTCCCACCAGCAGTGCAGAAGAGTTCCTTTTTCTCCACACCCTCGCAACATTTGTTGTTGCTAGTTTTTTAATATGTGCCATTCTCACTGGTGTGAGATGGTATCTCATGGTAGTTTTGATTTGCGTTTCCTGATTACAAGTGATGTTGAACATTTTTCGTTATGCCTGTTGGCCATTTGCATTTCCTCTTCAGAGAAGTTTCTTTTTAGCTCTTCTGCCATTTTTTGACTGGGTTATTTTCTTTGTTGTTGCTGAGTCTCATCAGCTCTTTGCAGATTTTGTGATCAGTCCTTTATCATTAGTGTTGTGTGCAAAAATTTCTCCCAGTTGGTGGGTTTCTCTTTGTTTTTGTTATTGTCTCTTTTGCTGTGCAGAAGCTCTTTAATTTGATGTAGTCCCAGCTGTTTATCTTTGCCTTCACTATCACTGTCTTGGGTGATGTGTCTGTAAAGATGTCTTTGATGTGAATATCATGTAGTGTTTCGCCTATATTTCCTTCTATGTTTTTATGGTTTCAGGTCTTATGTCTAGTTCTTTAATTCATTTTGAGTTGATTTTTGTGTATGGTGTGAGGTAGTGGTCAAGCTTCATTCTTTTGCATGTAGCAACCCAGTTTTCCCAACACCATTTATTGAACAAACTTTCTTTGCTCCATGCATAGTCTTTGCTCCTTTGTCAAAGATTATTTTGACCATAAATCTTTGGGTTTATTTCTGGATTGTCTATTCGATTCCATTGGTCTGTATGTCTGTTCTTGTTCCAATACCATGCAGTTTTGATGATTATGGCTTTGTAGTAGAGTTTGAAGTCTGGGAGTGTGATGCCTCCATTCCCTTCTCCTTTTTTCAGTAGAGCTTTGGCTATTCGGGGTTTTTTTGTGATTCCATATGAATTGCATCAATATTGTTCTATTTCTTTGAAGAATGACATTGAAATTTAGATTGGAATAGCATTGAATCTGTATATTGCTTTTGGTCAAATGGCCATTTTAATAATGTTTATTCTTCCAATCCATGAGCAGGGAATGTCTTTC
>NW_023603867.1:0-5515 GCF_014898055.3 Talpa occidentalis | reverse complement strand
GATGAGGAATAGGTGTCAGAGCTACAGAGAGAAAGCTAGTGTGCAGTAAAGGATTAACTTTGCTCAAATACAGATGTGATCTTTGTCTTTAGCTCCTAAGAGGTAACCCCCAAACCATTGGCATGTCCACTGCCCAATCAGCCCTGAGGATTTCAGACTCATAGATTATCATTGTAAACAATGTACTTTATGAGGTGCAGGGGTGTTTGGACACTTTCAGCTCAATCTTTAAAAGGTGCTAATGGCTAGAGTCAGCAGCATAGCTATCACCCATTTGTACATGACCAAGCCCCAACAAATATGCTGGATATCATGGCTGTGGTGAGACTCCCTTGTTGGCAAAATTTCATGTATATTTTCTCATGTGCTATGGTACCAAATAGCAACTGTTCAACAAAAAACTACAAAGCCTGCTTCCCAGAGACCCCCTGGTTCATGCTATAGTCCATTCCTCCTTCGGCTTAAGTATACGTGGCTCCTGAATTGCTGCCTATCTCGTTAGTCCAATGTTGGACATTATATGTTTGATGGCCTTGTACCATTCATGGCAGAGGATTTCTCCATTAGTGGGGGAGTAGGGGTCATCATATCACCATAGTACAGATGAAGCAAATTCTTCTTTCATGACATGCATGCAAAACAAGACTTTTTAGCCACTTAGTGCTTTAATCATAAACATTTTTCCATCTACTGAAACCAAGTTGATATTTCAACTGTATGACATCAAGGTGGAATGTTTGTGAGAGCTCTGGGTTAAAAGAATAAGTGAGGAGAAACTCTTCTGAGATCAGACCAAGGTTAAAGATGTATATTACAACCATACCTTCAGTTTTCTTTCTTTTTTTTTTTTTTTTATCAGAAATTTGCAGACTTCCTTGGCAACCCTGATAGCGACGGGCTCAGAAAATAGATTAATATTAGTCAATGTCAATGTTTTATGGAGCTAAGTCTGGAATAGTTCCTTGTAGGTCATTTAGCTTATTTCAATTTCATGGCCATAGCTTGTACCCATGAATGCAGCCTTGTAGCAACAACATTGTTTAGAAGGAGGACACTGAGTAGACAAGCCTGACTGCATTGTGCAGCCTCAAGGCAGGCAGAGAGGGCTGAGATCTGTTAAGCTTTATTGGACACTAATTTCTGGGATTTCATTATAGCTTATAGCGAATCCAATGGTGCTGTTTTGGGAAGTACTTACACAGTCTCTTTCTAAATGATGAGGGCAGTTAGTGAAAGTTGTGCAGATGCCTTTTAAGGCTGGAGAGAAAAGACAGTTCAGAGGGCTATTATGAGAATTACAGGGTGCTGAAAATATTGTGGGGCTTTGCATTCGGGCCACTCAGGAATCGTATTTACATTTCTCTCTTAGTAGCTATGCATCCTTGGGCAAGTTGCTTTATTCTCTTAATTTCATCACCTGAAAATTGAGAACAATTATCTTGGAAACAAATTTAAAATATGTAATATTTTTATTAAACTTTGACTATCATTTCAAATCCTATGCACTTGCATAATATAAATGTAAATTTTCTAAAAATAAAATTTAAATTTAAAATTTTACACATCTTCCAGATTAACTCTTAGACGGAAGATTATAGAAAATAGAGAATCATATGTGGCATTAAAAAGAAAATTTAGGTAATTTGCCTTGTACAAAAATTGTAACGCCAAATAACCATGCAGCTATGTGCTATAACTTCAAAACTGACTATTTGGCTCTTTAAAAATTTGCCAACACCACTTTTTAATTTTGTTTGGAATAATTTTCATATTCAGATATTCCTAGGAAGTCATTTATAGGTTTCTACCAAATATGTAAATAAAGTTCTAGTTTGATAATTATGTCTGAAACTGTGGAAACCTGCAGAATGAGTTTTAGAGCACAGGACCATGGACAGTGGGAAGGATATTGATACATTTTTTTTCAAAGTACAACTTAGCTGGTGAAACAAAAAATGTTTAGAATAAAGCAACATTACCTTCAGAGAAAGGAAATTTTATGCCAAACATACACTATATTAAATTTTCAACAGTCCCTTGAGAAGAGGAAGATACATTTTAATTTCCCTTTATTGCACTGGTTAGTAATGAGCAAAAAACGAAATTCCTATCATTTTCATATTGTTTTCCTCCAAATTTCTGACATAAGGTGAACATGCCTATTTTTTCTCTGTCCTCATTCAATATTGACATATAAATCTCACAGCTGATATAATTATTTTCTCCCAATTCCATAAAAAATATGCCTAGGAAAAATAAAATCTTTATTATGCAAATATATTCCAATAGGAAAGAGTAAACATAAAAGTCAGGGAAATTAATCTTTCTCTTTGCTTTATACATAATCTCATTGTGGTCTATTATGCACAGAGATAATGCACAGAACAACCACATTTGCTGCTGGTTTAGGCACATTATAGACTGAGTAAACACAGAGGTACAAATAGTTTCATTTTTCTATCTTAAAGTGTAGCTATGACCCTTAAAATCCAAAAGCTTTACTACAGGTTGCTTTCTTTAAATTTTCACACTGTAAGAAAGCCAAGTTTGTCTGTGTTTTATTAATTTGCATAAAAAGCATTAAAAATGTTTTGAAAATCACTCGATGTTTTAGGAATACTGCTGAAACTTTTTCATAAATCTGTATGCTTATTTTCTTATATCTAGATATCCCAATATAAGCACTATTTTATCAAATATTTGCATGCATTAGTGCATGTAAAATATGTTTATTTAAGTGGCAAAAATAGCATTTATAAATGAAAAACTTTAACTATCGCAATATTTTATGTCAGTGTAAAAGCACTCCCCCACTTCACCAGTATGTCAAGTCTCTCTCCTAAGAGCCAGCTGCACCAAAAAGCTTCTTATATAGTCTATTAAAATGTGTGCAAGTGTTTGTTTGTCTCTATATCTATGCATTTTTAATCTGCAAATATTAGAAATACTCTGCTCGTAGAAGTTCCTTTACTTAATATTTGACAGATCTCACAAGTCTGCCAAAGAGGGTACACGAGTTAACATACACAGTACAGCCCCCTATTCTATTCACCACTGTTTATTTTGAAATGTCTATTTGTAAATTTCCTACATAAAATATTTTAAAAGTCATATAATGTTCCATTCGGTTCCTATGGAAAACTGTGTGGAGATTCCTCAGTCTACTAAAGATAGAGCTCCCATAAGATCCAGCAATTCCACAACTAGGTATTTACCCAAAGGACACAGAAACATCAATTCCAAAGAGCACTTGCACCCCAGTGTTTGTAGTAGCACTATTTACAATAGCTAAGCTTTGGAAACAACCCAAATGCTCAAAAATAGATGACTGGATCAAGAAGATGTGGTACATATACACCATGGAATATTACTCAGCATTCAAAAAAGATAAACACATGCAATTTGCAGCAACATGGATGGAGCTGGAAGGGATTATGCTCAGCGAAATAAGCCAGAAAGAAAAAGAAAAATACCAGATGGTCTCACTCATAGCAGGAATCTAGAAAACTTAAATAAGGGACCAGGAAAAGAATAACCATAAGAAAGAAAAAATCAAAATCAAAATCAACAAACAACTATGAACCAGAGACACCCTGGGGGGGGGGGGTGGCGGGCAGGGAAAGGAGGGATTGTGGTCAAAGTAAGGGGGTTGCAATTGTATGGGGAATATAAATATAAAATTCAAAAAAAAAAACTAAAGAAAACAAAACAAAAAAATAAAGACAAACATTTTAAAAAAGTCATATTAATGTGACAATGATTCGGAATCATTCTATAAATTTATAAACCAGCTATATTTGTATACATTCATCTGTCATTGATGATACTTTTAATGTCAGATGTTCTTTATATGTTAAAATGACTAAATATTTGCCTATCAAATATATACATTCTTCAAGGAATGAACATTTCTTTGTCCCTCTATACATGTTATAGCTTTTTCCTAGAATGTTCTTCATCTCACCTACATGTAAGCACATTGATGGCAAAGGTCATGTCAAGCATGTTATATATTCTCATAAGTATGTGCTGTATTGACAAAATAGTTATTTCTTATCTTCCTTAAAGACTGACATCCAGTGATTTTGTCAAAGTGATGCTTTGCTCATTGCTCTCCACAGGCTGACCCTCAGCTAGTAGTTATCTGGTAAAATCCATTGGGCATGATCTTCCCCGGTTCTACTGTCATATTCCAAACATTTGTCCAATACAACTTTCCCTTTAGAATCACACGCAGGTTTATCTTGGCTGTATACTATTTCACATCTCCTATTTCGTCAGACATGGGTAGACTGTGTCTTCGTCATGTCTTCTGCCACTGGCTGACCAATGCATTGACAACACTATGCTTCTAGTATCCAGAAATACAACAACTCTCCTTTAAATCTATGTCTTTTGCCACCTACTATACACATTCTACCTTCTCAAAGTAACACAATCTGCTATTTGTCTCAACTTCTTCATTTCCTGGTATCTTCTGCTTCTTCCATAGCATAACTCTTACCTTCAGAATGTTACTGACATGGATTAAACTATGGTCACCAATGAAACACTAATTGGTCATGTTTCAGTTTTTATGTACATGAACATATTGGTGCAACTGATACTGATGAGGTGGTTCAATTATTGATGATCACGGCTTCAGTGATCCCACCTACTCCCCCTTCTAGCAAACCCTCTCATTTCTCCTGGAAGAGATCTCCCTCCTCCTATTCCTTATGTTTTGGAGTTTCCACCTCAGGCTTGCCCCATTTCCAGTGCTCTTTTCCTACACATACCTTCCCTTGGTGATTCTTTCCACCTGCATGATTGGGTTATCACTCTTACATTCATGATTGTAAATCTTACAACCTGCTCAAATATTCCCCTGAATATTGAAAGTGTTCACCGAACCACAAATTCAGAGCCTATCCAAACTGAAAAGTTCAACCCTCCACTGGATCCTCTTCACTTAGTCTTCACTCCCATTGTCAGCACCACCACCATCCAGCCAGCCTTAATTCTTCAATGTTAGTAACTTCCCCCATTTAGCTGATTAAATTACATCTTCAATTTTCAAATTAGCCCTTCTCTCATTGTTCTTAGAACTTGCTTTAACCTTTATAACTGTACTTCTGTGAGTGTGCTCCAATAGGCTTCACCCCCGCCTTCCTATACAATAGCAGCTAGGGTGGCATTCGTTTCTAAAACAAAATGTGATGACATCACCTTCTCTTTTAACAGTTTTCAAGTTTTGCTTTCTTATAGGTTAAATTTTAAAATCTATAAAGTGACCTATTTCCTCACCATAATCCAGGTTTTCCACATCTCTAGTCTCATTCCCCACTCCCTCTTTTATGCACAATAGAGCAAACTAAAATGTTTGATAAGTGAACAGAAGAGTGACTGGATATCATTATTATTATATTACTTTAGATTTCTGATTTATATAATAACATCTCTTCCGTTCTCTAAGCACCTTTGTGACTAACATTGGGCCTTTTACCACAATGTCTAATCAATGACAGAGCAATAG
>NW_023603866.1:0-5520 GCF_014898055.3 Talpa occidentalis | reverse complement strand
CTTCATGACTCTTAATTTAAAATATTCTGCACTATTGGGCCTCCCCTGGTGGCACAGGGGTTGAGCACTGGGCTGCAAAGCTGCCCGCAGCCTCTGCAGCGCCGGTTCGATCCCCGGCCGCCGGGTGAGGGTCCCACATAGCGCACAGACCTCTCCTGCCACCCGCTGCTCCCCTCAGCAGTCTACTTCGGTCCTTCTGCCTGTTCTGCTCCCCGCCCTGGCTCTGGCGAATTCTGTCACCCTTCCACGCTTCTGACTGTACTCAGTGCTTGTATGAATAAATAAATATTTTTTAAAAAGTGTTAAAAAGAATAAAATAAATAAAATATTCTGCACTATTGAAGTGACAGTAACAGCTTCCTTAGGCACAGGGTCTCCACGCTGGTGACATCCCTGGAGGAGACCCTCCCTGGGCATGTGGGGAGAAGCCCACCCAACTCTTTTGGGGAGACAGGTCAGCAAAATGGGGCTTCTGTAAGAGTGAAGAAATTGGGAGCAAGGTTTAAAAAGAGGGAAGTTAAGCACGATGTCGACAGACAGGGCCCAAGAAGAGAAATGGCCAGTGAGAAGGTCCCTGTGATGGGAAGATGGATGACGATGTCCTAAAACCCGTGTTGCCAGTGAGTTGCTGCTTCTCTTGCACCATCAGCACCTTATGTTTCCTTTGATGACAGTGTGGGGAGAATGCTGGGCACAGAGGAAGAGTTTAACACAGGAGAGAAGAAATGTAGTTTCAGAAAAGAGAGCTGAGAGGAGATTGAGAACAGGAGAACCATGAGTTTAACAAAAATGACCGTTAAACACAGAGCCCCGCCCTGTCCCCAACAAGGAATAGATACAGATATTGGTGGAAAAGAGGGATGCTGCAGGGGGCCTTGTTGCCCCCGCCAGATAAGACACTGACAAGCAGCTAAGAAAAAGGGCCTCACACCGTGGGGCCAAAGATTTCCAAAGAGCCTCACACCCGTGGGGCTGAAGATTCCTTGTGCCTCACACCGTGGGGCTGAAGACTAATTTATAACCTATAAGCATCCCTTTGTTTTTTGTTCTTGGTCATAAAAAGAGAAAAACCTCTCAGAAAATACATTGGGCAATAAAGTATATGTATAAGAATATTATAAGCACATGGCTCGGAGAAATACCTGCTTAAAAATTAAACACTGTAAATTTGGCCTGCCTGACAATGGGAAAGAGTGTGTTATACATGAGCATGCCTGACAAGCAATCCAGGACAACGATTATAGTAAGTCCTTCTTTTGCTTTTCAAAGAAGTTTCTTAGGAAAGTTTTTAAATGAAGTTAACTGTGTTAAGAAGTTTCTAGGTGAAAAAGTTCTGATAGCTGAGAAGCAGCTGGTCTCTGGCTGAAGGCCATAAAAATAGAAGAGTCTTTTGATGCTTAGGCTTTAGCTGATAGGGATGCACTGGCGGCTATCCACTGTCTTAGGTAATTGTCTAGCTGAAATAATAAGTTTTAGTGTAAGGTTTGTTTTTTTATCTATTAACCTTAAAGGCCATCGTCTAGCTGAGGCCCGTAGGAGCCAGTAGTCCTTGGGAATAGAATATACTAATTGTTTCTGCTTTGCACATGATGATGTAATTTCTCTGCTTGCTAAAAATGAACAAATAAAGACCTGCTGGGTCCCTCTGCAGAAGATACTTGTACCTCATCCAGCGTTAGTGTCTCCTCACTATCTCATCCCCTTCCTATGAGCCCTTAAAGTTTCGCCTAGGCCTTCTCATCCTTTAGGAACCCCTGACACCCAGATTGCCGAGGCTGGTCTTCGGCAGAGGGAGACACTGATGCCCAACTGTACATGGCATTTTAGCTAAAAATTAAAGGGTAGATGTATTAGAGTTGTCCAGACAAATAGTCCTATAGACGCTGTGTGTGTGTGTGTGTGTGTGTAAATGATTTCTTACAAGTATTATAAGGAATTGACCAAAATAATGATGCAACTGACAACATACTTTGACTTAGATTGTCCTTTTAGTCATTTCTCCTTTCAAGCTCTATGTTTATCTTCAGTTCCCAAGTCAAATCCCACCTCTCCAGAAAGTTCTCTCTAAGCACTTCAGTTTTGGTTCATTCCAGTGGAGCCCCAAAAAGGGAAGAACAGAAAAGTTATCAGAAGTTTACTTTTTTTCCTGTATTGTTCTTCATTTCTGCTTCCATTTTTAGTTGGATTCTGTCTCCTCATCTCATAACTTCAAAAAGAAAATCAGCACACGCATCACTCTACATTGCCCTGTTTTATCACTATTGCTTTATAGATTCCCCAGCTACTTTACCGGGTAAAGGAGGGCAAAGAACACAGCTCATCTTTTTTATCCTACATCACCCACAGCACCTAGAAGAGTGTTGAATATTTAATGAACAATATTTGCTTGAGTTACTTGTTGTAATAAATGTTCACAATAGTTTAAGAGTGGGTGTTTTACAGAAGTACTGAGAAATCAAGTGTCTAAAACCTAACATAGCTATGAACTGGTTTTCCAAGTTAAAAAAATCTCATACAAATTAGACAGAATTGCCAAATGAATTGTAAAGATAATTTTCTTGGTCATGTGAGAGAAAAATTCCTATCAGGATATTTTAGAGTTGTGTTAATTTTAGACATATATGTATGAGTTTATTGGCTTTCTAAACATACCCTTCAGCTATCTGGACCAATAAAAATTGTATAGGTAATACTAAAATATTTTAACATTGTTAGTGAATGTCATTCTTTTTGTTGTAGTCACTGAAAATATGCCATATAAATTTCTTCTTCACCCAACAAAAAATTTTGAGAACTGACTGACATTCAAAAATGATCAAATGCTTCCTTCTCAGAGTATTAAAATTACTGGCTACATTGGGAACAATAATAGAGCAAATTAAATTTGATTTCATTTCCAAGATTAGAAAGGGACTAGAATTAAGCTACCTGAAGGAGTCACTGATTATTGAATCCTATGCATTCTGACAAGAAATTCTCTCAAACCAGAAAACATGCATGCAAGTTTGACACTGAGACTTCAAGAGAGCAGAGACGACCTGGGTAATTCTATCAGCACCTCAGTAAGTGAGCTGGCAACACTAAGTTTATAGCTCTCAGGAACACTTAGATTGAAGGACTAAATCTCTCCAAGGGCACGGTCAAACATACTAACCATGAGGAGGGTTGGTTGCTAATGAGAGAAAATCTCCCACAAGTCATATTCTTTTTATATTATATGGGCCTCTTTAACAGAAACTTGATTTGACATAAAGTAAGTTGGGAGCAGGTATTGCAATGATTGAGAAGTTTCACAGAGTTCAGAGGCAGTAAAAGGGAAATTAAATCTTTGCAGCTCCCTGCTCAGAGGGTCTTAGGCCTGGTGCAGTTATTAATCCAATGCAATTGTAATCAACAAGTTTTGCTCAGGTAACAACTCTTTCCTTAGAAGACTAACAAAATTACAAGGTCAGACAGCCGGCCAAGTTAGTCTCTCTTTTCAAGGCCATCCTGAGATGTCTGTATTCTTGCTTTTTCCCATCCCCTTCTTTAGGACCTTTGCAGCAAATGATGTTATCAATGTAAGAATAGTCATGTATAAAAGAAATTCTTTGTCTGTAAACAGGTGCTCAGACCTTATGGGGCTCCCCAGGTCTGGGACCTCATGCATGAGTCATAAAGCTTCTCCTGACCTCACCATTCCTGAAGCACCACTTGTTCTACCTCTTCCTGGGTAAAAAGTAGAATTTTTTTCTGCAACATTTTGGTGCATTGGTGGGGAACAACAAGCTCATTGGCCCTTTGAGCCATCTGCTTGGGAGGACACAGAGTGGGGGAGGAGACGGAGAGCCAAACAAGGGGAAGTGCACTCCCCTGAGGACTTCCAGTCTCTGACTTGGTTGCTCCTGCCTGGCCCCCACAAGGCCTCCCGGGCCAGACTTCCAAAGGGCTGAGTGAGACCAGGATTTGGTGCCGGCGTCGGATCAGGTAAGATCCCAGGACCCTGGTTCCCATGTGGCCTACCTAGAGTGGTAGAAGGAGAGGCTGATCACCTCTCAGAGAGACCTCGAGGGTCTCATTTGGTTTTGGTCGGGAACCTTGGAGCTCCCAGAAAGGGAGGGATGGTTATAACCTCTGGTGTGAGAGAGAGTGGCGTGTGCATGAAATATCCACGACTGCAGCTACAGAGATAGATTGGGCTTTCACCTGTGGTTCCGTAGACAAAGCCGGATGACTTAACGGTGCCTGGCCTGGCCAGAGCCTGTCCAGGGATTATTCGGACTCACTTGTACATCAAGGCTTGTCGCCAGCTTCGAGAGAAGTGCGGCCAGCGAAAGCACCTGTGTGTTCCCCCTCCTCTTGCTGCATCACCGTTCATAAGGGGAGGGAAACAAAGCAAAAACATGGTCCTTGAAACCATGCTTAAAAGCTTCAAAAAGAGGGTCTCTCCGGTGGCGCAGTGGTTGAGCGCTGGGTTGCGAAGCTGCCAGCAGTCTCTACAGCGCCGGTTCAAGGGTCCCACATGGCGCGCAGACCTCTCCTGCTGCACCCACTTCTCCCCTCAGCAGTGTATTTCGTCAGTCTGCCTGCTCTGCTCCCTGCTCTGGCTCTGGTGAATTCTCTCACCCTGTACTTCTGACTGTACCCAGTGCTTGTATAAATAAATAAATAAATCTTAAAAAAAAAAAAAAAAAAAAAAACTTCAAAAAGGGATTCTCAGGAGACTATGGTGTTAAGCTCAGTCCTGGGAAGCTAGTACATTCTGTGAGCTGGAATGGCCGGCTTTTGGGGTTGGCTGGCCGGCAGAGGCACCCTAGGCATCCCCACCATTCGCCGTGTCTGGCAGGCTGTTACTCCTAAGACAGGGCATCCGGATCAGTTCCCGTACATAGATTCCTGGTTAGAGGTTGTTCAGGCCTTTCCCCCATGGATACAGTTCAGTCAGAGCAGGCAGGACAGGCTAGGGTCCTTATTGCAGCTCTGCACAGTTCAGGGAAGAGAAGCCTTTTGAACCGGCCAGAGAAACCGCGGATACATATGGGAGACCCAGAGGAGTCGGACTACCGATTCCTCCCCCACCTCCTTACTGGCCACCAGCTGGTGAATCTGCTCCAACAGCCCCACCTTCAGAGATGGGAAACCAAGAAACGCCACCTCCCTCTGTCCCTCCACCACGGGCCCTGTCAGAACCTTCTGACCTTAGGCCGGCAGCCCGGCTCCGCTCTTGGCCAACAGCCCTCCAAATGCCTGTGCGTGAGACCCGAGAGCCGGCGAGAGAGGGGAGGATGGGACTCCCAGCCAGGGCGTGTTCTGCTCTATTATCAGCCTCTCAGCACCAGCGACCTCCTTAATTGGAAGCAACAATACCCCCTTCTATTCAGAGAAATTGCAGGTGATGGTCTGTCTCATGGAATCCATCTTCCAAACTCACTGCCCACCTGGCTGGACTGCCAACAGCTCCCCTGCACCCTCTTTAACACCAAGGAGCAGAGGCGATACTGAAAGGGCCAAAGTAATCCTCACAGGGGCACGTCCCAGTGG
>NW_023603865.1:0-5522 GCF_014898055.3 Talpa occidentalis | reverse complement strand
TGTGGTCATTTTACTTTCCAATATTTATTCCAGTTATAAAGTTAAGCAATGTTAGCTATAATATGTCTAATATTAACATTCTAGTTAAATTCCTTTTAAAAAATAATTTGGAATATTTTAAAGTATTTTTGATCAGATACATGATTATGTAATAGTTGGTTTTAGACATACGATAGCTGGTGCAGGCAGTTGAGCGCAGTGCTGTGAAGCTGTCGGCAGCCTCTGCAGTGTTGGTCGATCCCCGCAGGCCTCAGAGGAACCCACATGGAGCAGCAGACCTCTCCTATCTTGCCCGCTTCTCCCCTCAGCAATGTATTTCAGTCACTCTGCCTGTTCTGTTCCCCACTCTGTCTCTGATGGATCCTCTCAGCCCCCCCACACCTCTGGCCTGTACTGCAGCTCTTGTATAAATAAAATAAATCTTAAAAAAAAAGTGGATTTTTCCTATTTATAGGTATTAAAAGAATGCTTGAATTATGTAAGAAAAAGTATT
This sequence comes from Talpa occidentalis, assembly GCF_014898055.3. NCBI lineage: Eukaryota > Metazoa > Chordata > Mammalia > Eulipotyphla > Talpidae > Talpa > Talpa occidentalis. The sequence continues at coordinate 5,029 of NW_023603865.1, read as the reverse complement.
CTGTATCAACAGAAATTTTAAAATTAATTATCAGTCAGTACTTAAAAAAATTGTATCTGGTGGAACAGATTATGATTGATATTTATATTTTAAGCAGTGTTCTTTTTTTTTTTTTTTGTTTTTGGTCAATTTATTTTTTTTTTTTATAAATTTTATTGTTATATTCCCCATACAATTGCAGCCCCCCCATTCTGACCCCAATCCCTCCCCTCCCGCCCCCGCCCCCCTAAAAGTGTCTCTGGTTCATATTTTTTGTTGATTTTGATTTTCACTTTCTTATAGTTATTCATTTCCTGGTCCTTATTTAAGTTTTCTAGATTCCTGCTATGAGTGAGACCATCCGGTATTTTTCTTTTTTCTTTTTGGCTTATTTCGCTGAGCATGATCCCTTCCAGCGCCATCCATGTTGCTGCAAATTGCATGTGTTTATCTTTTTTGAATGCTGAGTAATATTCCATGGTATATATGGACCACATCTTCTTGATCCAGTCATCTATTTTTGGGCATTTGGGTTGTTTCCAAAGCTTAGCTATTGTAAACAGTGCTGCTATAAACATAGGGGTGCAGGTGTTCTTTGGAATTGAGTTTCTGTGTCCTTGGGGTAAATACCTAGGAGTGGAATTGCTGATCATATGGAAGCTCTATTTTAGTAGGTCCAGAAATCTCCACACAGCTCTCCACAGTTGGTGGACCAGTTTGCACTCCCACCAACAGTGCAGAAGAGTTCCTTTTTCTCCACACCCTCGCCAGCATTTGTTGTTGCTAGTTTTTTAATATGTGCCATTCTCACTGGTGTAAGATGGTATCTCATGGTAGTTTTTGATTGCATTCCCTGATGGCAAGTGATGTTGAACATTTTTTCATATGCCTGTTGGCCATTTGCATTCCTCTTCAGAGAAGTTTCTTTTTAGCTCTTCTGCCCATTTTTGACTGGATTATTTTCTTTGTTGTTGCTGAGTCTCATCAGCTCTTTGCAGATTTTTGTGATCAGTCCTTTATCATTAGTGTTGGGTGCAAAAATGTTCTCCCAGTTGGTGGGGTTTCTCTGTTTTTGTTATTGTCTCTTTTGCTGTGCAGAAGCTCTTTAATTTGATGTAGTCCCAGCTGTTTATCTTTGCCTTCACTATCACTGCTTTGGGTGATGTGTCTGTAAAGATGTCTTTGATGTGCAGATCACGTAGTGTTTCGCCTATATTTCCTTCTATATATTTATGGTTTCAGGTCTTATGTCTAGTTCTTTAATCCATTTTGAGTTGATTTTTGTGTATGGTGTGAGGTAGTGGTCAAGCTTCATTCTTTTGCATGTAGCGACCCAGTTTTCCAGCACCATTTATTGAACAAACTTTCCTTGCTCCAATGCATAGTCTTTGCTCCTTGTCAAAGATTAGTTGACCATAAATCTGTGGATTTATTTCTGGATTTTCTATTCGATTCCATTGGTCTGTATGTCTGTTCTTGTTCCAATACCATGCAGTTTTGATGATTATGGCTTTGTAGTATAGTTTGAAATCTGGGAGTGTAATGCCTCCATTCCTTCTTTTTTTTTCAGGAGAGCTTTGGCTATTCAGGGTTTTTTGTGATTCCATATGAATTTCATCAATAATTTTCTATTTCTTTGAAGAATGACATTGAAATTTTTGATGGAATAGCATTGAATCTGTATATTGCTTTTGGAAGGATGGCCATTTTAATAATGTTTATTCTTCCAATCCACGAGCAGGGGATGTCTCTCCATTTCTTTGTGTCTTCTTCTATTTCTTTTAACAGTGTTTTATAGTTTCTTTGTATAGGTCCTTTATCTCTTTTGTTAGATTTATCCCAAATATTGATTTTTTTTGTTTCAATAACAAAAGGGATGGTTTTTTTGATTTCTTCTTCTTCAGATTTATTGTTTGTGTATAGGAAGGCTACTGACTTTTGCATGTTGATTTGTATCCTGCCACTTTACTGAACTGATTGATGAGTTGAATTAGCTTTTTCTGTGGAGTTTTTGGGGTTCTCTATGTATAATATCATATCGTCTGCAAATAGTGATAGTTTGACTTCTTCTTTCCTATTTGGATTCCTTGGATGTCTTTCTCTTGTCTTATTGCCCTGGCTAGGACTTCCAGTATTATATTGAAAAGCAGTGGTGAGAGTGGACATCCTTGTCTTGTTCCAGATCTTAATGGAATTGCTTTCAGCTTTTCACCATTGAGAATGATGCTGGCTGTTGGCTTGTCATAGATGGCCTTTATGATGTTGAGGTATGTTCCTTGTATCCCAAGAATTTCAAGGGATTTTATCATGAATGGTGTTGCACTTGTCGAAAGCTTTCTCAGCATCTATTGATATTATCATATGGTTTTTATATTTCTTTTTGTTGATGTGTTGGATAACGTTGATTGATTTTCGGATGTTAAACCATCCTTGTGCCCCTGGAATGAATCCTACTTGGTCGTGGTGAATTATCTTATGGATACATTGTTGGATTCTGATGGCTAAAATTTTATTGAGGATTTTTGCATCAGTGTTCATTAGGGAGATTGGCCTGTAGTTTTCCTTTTTTGTGTTGTCCTTGTTCGGTTTTGGTATTAGTGTAATGTTGGCTTCATAGAACGTGTTTGGTATTGTCCCTTCCTTCTCAATTTTTTGGAAGAGTTTGTGAAGGATAGCACTAATTCGTCTCTGAATGTTTGGTAGAATTCATTTGTAAATCCATCAGTCCTGGGCTTTTGTTTTTGGGGATTTTGATTACCATTTCAATTTCGCTAATTGTAATTGGTCTGTTTAGGTGTTCTATTTCTTCTTTATCTAGCTTTGGGTGATTGTAGAGTTGTAGGATTTGTCCATCTCCTCTAGATTGTTAAACTTGTTTCCATATAACTGTTCATAGTAGTTACTGATTATTCTTTTGATTTCTGCTGTGTCCGTTGTGATTTCTCCTCTTTCATTGATGATCCTGTTTATTTGTGCTTTCTCCCTTTTTTCCTTTGTGAGCCTGGCTAGCGGTTTGTCTATTTTATTGATTTTTTCAAAGAACCAGCTCTTGGTTTCATTGATCTTTTGGATTGTTTTTTTTAGTTTCAATTTCATTTATTTCTGCTTTGTTTTTTATTATTCTTTTCTTCTACTGGTTTTGGGGTTTTTTTGTTGTTCTTTTTTCTAGATCTTTGAGCTTCGAGATTAGGTGTTTCTTTGAGTTCTTTCTGTTTCTTTGATGTGAGCTTCTATTGCTATTATTTTCCTCTTATTACTGCTTTTGCTGCATCCCATACATTTAGGATATTGGTGTCCTCCTTGTCGTTCAATTCAAAAAATTTTTAATTTCTTCTTTGATCTCCTCATTAGTCCAGTGGTCTTCCAGTAGTGTGGTTTTTAATCTCCATGAGGTAGGAAAGTTCCTTGCCTTCTTTTTATGGTTTAGTTCTAGTTTGATGCCTTCATGGTCAAAAAGATGGTTGGTATGATTTCAATCTTGGTGTATCTGTTGATGTTTGTCTTGTGCCCCAGTATGTGACGATCCTGGAGAATGATCCGTGTGCGCTTGAGAAAAAATGTGTGTACTCCGTTTTTTGGGGTTGTTCTATAGATGTCTGTTAAGCCCAATTGCTCTAGGTCCTTATTTAGAGCTTTGGTTTTTCTTATTTTTTGTCTTGTTGATCTATCCATTGTTGATAGTGGTGTGTTGAAGTCTCCCACTACGTATGTGTTTTCTCTGATGTCTGTTTTCAGAGAGGACAACAGTTGTCTGATATATTTTGGTGCTCCTTCGTTTGGTGAGTATATGTTAATGAGTGTTATTTCTTCTTGAAGTATTGTCCCCTTGATCATAATGTAGTGACCATTGGGTTCTCTTTTTATCTTTTGAGTTTGAAATCTGTTTTATCTGATATAAGTATAGCTGTCCTGCTTTCTTTTTTGGCCCATTTGCTTGTAGGATTGTTTTCCATCCTTTGACTTTGAGCCTATTTTTATCTTTTGTAGCTAAATGTGTTCCTGTAGACAGCAAAAGGTTGGGTTTGTTTCTTAATCCAGGCTGCAACTCTGTGTCTTTTTATTGAAGAGTTTAGTCCATTTACATTTAGAGTAAATATTGATATGTTAACATCTGTATTTGCCATTGTGTTTCTTTCCTTTGATTTTATTTATTTATTCTTTTATAACTTTTTTTTTTTTTTGGCCCTTCTTTCATTGTTATTCGTCCCTCTGAGGTTCTGGCTTTAGGACTCCTTGTAGTATTTTTTGGAGTGGGGGTTATTTGCAATGAATTCCGGAGTTTCTGTTTGTCTGGGAAGGTCCATATTCTTTCTTCAAAGAGGAAGGAGAGCTTTGCGGGATAGAGTATTCTTGGTTGGCATCTGTTTTTCTTGGAGTCTTGTTGGACTATGTCCCTCCACTCTCTCCTTGCCCATAGTGTTTCTTCGGAGAAGTCTGGATGTCAGCCTGATGACTTTCCTTTGAATGTTATCTGTTTCTTCCCTCTTTGCCAGCTTCATTATTTTTCCTTGTCCTGATTCTTGGGAGCTTTACTATTATGTGTCTTGCTGTATTTTTTCTTTCGTCGTGGAAGTTTGGTGTTCTTCTTGCTTCTTGTGTATCAATTTTCAGCTCCTTCTTCACATTTGGGAAGTTCTCTTCAATTATCTCTTGAATATTTTCTCTGTTCCTACTTCTCTCTCCTCTCCTTCTGGTATTCCTATAACTCTTATATTTCCTTTCCTCATGGAGTCAGATAGTTCCCGAAGTCTTTCTTCATTCTTTCCTTCGTACTTCTCTTCCTTTTCTGTTTTGGTTCTTTTATTCTGTGTCTTCAAGAGCACTTATTCGTTCTTCCATTTCATCAATTCTGCTTTCATTGCTTTTCCCAGAATTCTTTAGTTCTTCCACTAATTCTTTGATCTCCTGCATTCTTTTACTCCCTCTTTAGGGACTCAATTTCATTCTTCTGATCGTTGATTAATTTTCCCTTATCATTGTTTTCCTTTATGACTTCTGTCAGTTTTTTAAATCACGGCAAGTTTAAATTCTCTTTCTGGAAGGCTCAGAA
>NW_023603864.1:0-5524 GCF_014898055.3 Talpa occidentalis | reverse complement strand
GGTGGGGCACAAGGCAGACACAGCACCCCAAAGCTGTTGAGGTGTACCCTACCATTCCCGCTCTGCTCCCTGTCCCACGGGGTTGGGGGGACGAAAAACAGCCCCCCAAGGACACTAGGAGAGATCTCTGGCGCCACCTAGTGACCAGGAAAAAAAAAGTCACTAACACCCCATAGAACAGGAAATTTCTTAAGACTGCTTGAAAAGGGCAGAAGGCTTCTGCAGTGGCCAGCCGGGAAGTTATTCCACGCCAGGCCCCTTCTGACCAGCAGTCTGAGCCCACAGAGGGAGCAGGCACCCACGTCCGGGGCAGACCGGGTGCACAGAAGAGTGTGCCTGAAACCGGAGGCGCAGGGACTGCATCCCGCTTCGCCATTTGAGAGCAGGGACATTTCTTCAGTAAAAACTGCCTAAAACCAGCAGAAAGCTCCCCCAGAAGACAGAGATGGCTCCTGGAAGAGCCAGCGGGGAGCGGAGAAGTTCACCCAAGATGCAGTCAGTCGAGCATCACAGTGTCCCAACGCATACGACAAATTAGAAACAGACAGTAGGTAGTAGAAGAACCACACGCAACTAACAACTCCTCAGGAAAGAAGCACACCACAAAAAGAAAACCATCCAGATTGCAACGACAGCAACTTGGAAGAACTTCTGAGCCTTCCAGAAAGAGAATTTAAAATTGCCATGATTAAAAAGTGATAGATCAGAAGAAGGAAATTGAGTCCTAAAGAGGGAAAACAATGGTCAGAAGAATGAAATTGAGTCCCTAAAGAGGGAAGTAAAAGAAATGCAGGAGATCAAAGAATTAATGGAGGAACTAAAGAACTCCGGGAAAAGCAAGGAAAGCAGAATAGATGAAATGGAAGAACGAATAAGTTCTCTTGAAGACACAGAAATAAAAAGAACCAAAACAGAAAAGGAAAGAGAAGTACGAAGGAAAAAGAATGAAGAAAGACTTCGAGAACTATCTGACTCCATGAGGAAAGGAAATATAAGAGTTCTAGGAATTCCAGAAGGAGAGAGAGACATGTAGGAACAGAGAAAATATTCCAGGAGATAATTGAAGAGAACTTCCCAAATGCGAAGAAGGAGCTGAAAATTGATATACAAGAAGCAAGAAGAACACCAAACATCCACGACGAAAGGAAAAACACAGCAAGACACATAATACTAAAGCTCCAAGAATCCAGGACAAGGAAAAAATAATGAAGCTGACAAGAGGAAAGAAACAGATAACATTCAAAGGAAAACCAATCAGGCTGACATCAGACTTCTCTGAAGAAACACTACGGGCAAGGAGAGAGTGGAGGGACATAGTCAACAGACTCCAAGAAAACAGATGCCAACCAAGAATACTCTATCCCGCAAAGCTCTCTTTCCTCCATGAAGAAAGAATATGGACCTTCCCAGACAAAGAGAAACTCCGGAATTTCATTACGAACAAACCCCCACTCCAAAAAATACTACAAGGAATCCTAAAGGAATCCTAAAGCCAGAACCTCAGAGGGACGAATAACAACGAAAGAAGACCAAAAAAAAAAAAAAAAGTTATTAAAAGAATAAATAAAATCAAAGGAAAGACAAACATAATGGCAAATACAGATGCTAACATATCAATATTAACTCTAAATGTAAATGGACTAAACTCTTCAATAAAAAGACACAGAGTTGCAGCCTGGATTAAGAAACAAAACCCAACCTTTTGCTGTCTCCAGGAAACACATTTAGCTACAAAAGATAAAAATAGGCTCAAAGTCAAAGGATGGAAAACAATCCTACAAGCAAATGGGCCAAAAATGAAAGCAGGAACAGCTATACTTATATCAGATAAAACAGACTTCAAACTCAAAAAAATAAAAAGAGACCCCAATGGTCACTACATTATGATTAAGGGGACAATACTTCAAGAAGAAATAACACTCATTAACATATACTCACCAAACGAAAGAGCACCAAAATATATCAGACAACTGTTGTCCTCTCTGAAAACAGACATCAGAGAAAACACATACGTAGTGGGAGACTTCAACACACCACTATCAACAATGGATAGATCAACAAGACAAAAAATAAGTAAAGAAACTAAAGCTCTAAATAAGGACCTAGAGCATTTGGGCTTAACAGACATCTATAGAACACTAAACCAAAAAAAACGGAGTACAACATTTTTCTCAAGCGCACACGGATCATTCTCCAGGATCGATCAATACTGGGGCACAAGACAAACATCAACAGATACACCAAGATTGAAATCATACCAACCATCTTTTCTGACCACGAAGGCATCAAACTAGAAATAAATCATAAAAAGAAGGCAAGGAACTATCCTACCTCATGGAGATTAAAAGCCACACTACTGGAAGACCACTGGACTAACGAGGAGATCAAAGAAGAAATTAAAAAATTCTTTGAATTGAATGACAAGGAGGACACCAATATTCTAAATGTATGGGATGCAGCAAAAGCAGTTAAGAAGGAAAATATATAGCAATAGAAGCTCACATCAAAAACAACAAAGAACTCAAAGAAACAACCTAATCTCGAAGCTCAAAGATCTAGAAAAAGAACAACAAAAAAACCCCAAATCCAGTAGAAGAAAAGAAATAATAAAAACCAAAGCAGAAATAAATGAAATTGAAACTAAAAAAAACAATCCAAAAGATCAATGAACCAAGAGCTGGTTCTTTGAAAAATAAATAGACAAACCCCTAGCAGGCTCAAAAAGGAAAAAAGGGAGAAAGCACAAATACACAGGATCATAAATGAAAGAGGAGAAATCACAACGGACACAGCAGAAATCAAAAGAATAATCAGTAACTACTATGAACAGTTATATGGAAACAAGTTCAACAATCTAGAGGAGATGGACAAATTCCTACAACTCTACAATCACCAAAGCTAGATAAAGAAGAAATAGAACACCTAAACAGACCAATTACAAGCAGCGAAATTGAAAATGGTAATCAAAACCTCCCCAAAAACAAAAGCCCAGGCCTGATGGATTTACAAATGAATTCTACAAACATTCAGAGACGAATTAGTGCCTATCCTTCACAAACTCTTCCAAAAAATTGAGAAGGAGGGAACAATACCAACACGTTCTATAAGCCAATATTACACTAATACCAAAACCGAATAAGGACAACACAAAAAAGGAAACTATAGGCCCAATCTCCCTAATGAACACTGATGCAAAAATCCTCAATAAAATTTTAGCTATCAGAATCCAACAATGTATCCATAAGATAATTCACCACGACCAAGTTGGATTCATTCCAGGGGCACAAGGATGGTTTAACATCCGAAAATCAATCAACGTTATCCAACACATCAACAAAAAGAAATATAAAAACCATATGATAATATCAATAGTTGCTGAGAAAGCTTTCGACAAAGTGCAACACCCATTCATGATAAAAGCCCTTGAAATTCTTGGGATACAAGGAACATACCTCAACATCATAAAGGCCATCTATGAAAGCCAACAGCCAGTATCATTCTCATGGTGAAAAGCTGAAAGCAATTCCATTAAGATCTGGAACAAGACAAGGATGTCCACTCTCACCACTGCTTTTCAATATAATACTGGAAGTCCTAGCCAGAGCAATAAGACAAGAGAAAGACATCCAAAGGAATCCAAATAGGAAAGAAGAAGTCAAACTATCACTATTTTGCAGATGATATGATAATATACATAGAGAACCCCAAAATCTCCACAGAAAAACTAATTCAACTCATCGGTCAGTTCAGTAAAGTGGCAGGATACAAAATCAACATGCAAAAGTAGTAGCCTTCCTATACACAAACAATAAATCTGAAGAAGAAGAAATCAAAAAAAACCACCCCTTTTTATTGAAAACAAAAAAAAATCAAATATTTGGGAATAAATCTAACAAAAGAGGTAAAGGACCTATACAAAGAAAATTAAAACACTGTTAAAAGAATAGAAGAAGACACAAAGAAATGGAAAGACATCCCCTGCTCATGGATTGGAAGAATAAACATTATTAAAATGGCCATCCTACCAAAAGCAATATACAGATTCAATGCTATTCCAATCAAAATCTCAATGGCATCTCTTCAAAGAAATAGAACAATTATTGATGAAATTCATATGGAATCAAAAAACCTGAATAGCCAAAGCTCACTGAAAAAAAGAAGGAAATGGAGGCATCAAAACACCCAGACTTCAAACTATACTACAAAGCCATAATCATAAAACTGCATGGTATTGGAACAAGAACAGACATACAGACCAATGGAATCGAATAGAAAATCCAGAATAAACCCACAGATTTAATGGTCAACTAATCTTTCACAAAGGAGCAAAGACTATGCATTGGAGCAAAGAAAGTTTGTTCAATAAATGGTGCTGGGAAAACTGGGTCGCTACATGCAAAAGAATGAAGCTTGACCACTACCTGCACATACATACAAAAAATCAACTCAAAATGGATTAAAGAACTAGACATAAGACCTGAAACCAAAAAAATCATAGAAGGAAATATAGGCGAAACACTACGGGATTTGCACATCAAAGGACATCTTTACAGACACATCCCAAAAGCAGTGATAGTGAAGGCAAAGATAAACAGCTGGGACTACATCAAATTAAAGAGCTTCTGCACAGCAAAAGAGACAATAAAAAAAACAAAGAGAAACCCCACCAACTGGGAGAAACATTTTTGCACCCAACACTAATGATAAAGGACTGATCACAAAATCTGGCAAAGAGCTGATGAGACTCAGCAACCAACAAAGAAAATAATCCAGTCAAAAAATGGGCAGAAGAGCTAAAAAGAAACTTCTCTGAAGAGGAAATGCAAATGGCCAACAGACATATGAAAAAATGTTCAACATCACTTGTCATCAGGAAATGCAAATCAAAACTACCATGAGATACCTCTCAATCTCACAGTGAGAATGGCACATATTAAAAAAACTAGCAACAACAAATGTTGGCGAGGATGTGGAGAAAAGGAACTCTTCTGCCCATGTTTGGTGGGAGTGCAAACTGGTCCAACCACTATGGAGAGCTGTGTGGAGATTTCTGGACCTACTAAACATAGAGCTTTCCATATGATCCAGCAATTCCACTCCTAGGTATTTACCCAAAGGACACAGAAACATCAATTCCAAAGAGCACCTGCACCCCTATGTTTATAGCAGCACTGTTTACAATGCTAAGCTTTGGAACAACCCAAATGCCCAAAGTAGATGACTGGATCAAGAAGATGTGGTACATATATACCATGGAAATATTAACTTACCTCACATTCAAAAAAGATCAACACATGCAATTTGCAGCAACATGGAATGGGCGCTGGCAGGGATCATGCTCAGCGAAATAAGCCAAAAGAAAAGAAAATACCGGATTGGTCTCACTCATAGCAGGAATCTAGAAAACTAAATAAGGGACCAGGAAAATGAATATAAGAAAGTGAAAATCAAAATCAACAAAAAACTATGAACCAGAGACACTTTTTTTGGGTGGTGGGGGGGCGGGAGGGGAAAGGATTGGGGT
>NW_023603863.1:0-34740 GCF_014898055.3 Talpa occidentalis | reverse complement strand
GCTGGCCCACCCGGGGCCCTAGAGGGTTGGGGTGTGGGATCCCCTGGACAGGCCAGTCAGGAAGCGATCCTTAGCAAGCGGCCTTTTCCTTTTTTACTGCTGGGGATGCAGCAGCCGCTCTAGAAGAGCCCAGCCAGGCCTGGTGCTCAGGAGAGGCCGAGCCCACAGCCACCCTCGCCCTGGCTCTGTCTCCTCCCCGCCCATCCCCAGCCAGGTCCTGCCCCCTCATCCTGATCTCTCAATTTTACAGGTAGTCAGTGACCCCAGCTGGGCTGGATGGTGGCCTGGGGCAAGTATGAGATGGTAACGCGCTGGGCCTAGAGGGGCCTGCAGAGCCTGGCCATGCCTCGACTTAGCTGTAGAGCAGTTTGCTCTTCTCCTTTCTCTCGGCCACATGTCCAGACACACGCACCTGCCCTGCCACTGTCCCCTGCCTTTCTCGGCCAGTCTCCTGCTTCTCCTCCTACTGCCTGCGTGCTGGCCCTGGCGAGGGGAGGCATGCCGCCCAGTAGCCTCCTGTTTTGCTGCTTCTAGCCACTCAGTGGTGGGAGAGCCTCAGAGCAGGTGCCTTGGCATGGCAGGGCCAGACTTTTGGGGTTGTGCTGCCTGCAGGAGGGTGGCTGATACACTAGGTGGGCATGGCTGGGCCTTGGGCACATGAGAACAGGGCAGCAGCTGAAGAGTGGTTGGCGCATGTCCCTTCATTCCAGAGTTAGACCCCCAGGAGCATTCTGGCTCAAGCCTTTTAGCTGAATGACCTTGACTGAGTAACATGATTGCTGTCACTGGAAGAGCAGTTCCTACTGCAGTGTTGTCGGCAGCACTGGCCCCATGCGTGAAGCCATGCTCAGTGCACTGCATGTCGGGGGTGCTTGTGCTTCGAGCTTTGGGAGGAAACCCAAAGCTGGTCCAGGGGCTGGCTGGCATGAGTGGGGGTCCTCCCCAGAGCAGTAGAGTCCCCCTACATTCCAGTCTCCCCTGAGGGGCCTGTGAGCCCTGGAGACCAGGAATCCTCGCTCTTGCCAGAGGCAGTGGGTGAGGGTACAGCTCCAGTGGGCTCTTGGGACCCAGGACGGGGGCACAGCTGCCTGGCCCCAGCTCACCCCGCCTGTGCCCCACAGAGCTTCAGGACATCGTGCACATCTCCCGGGCCCGGAAGCCGGCCTTCATCCTGAGCTCCCTGCGGGACGAGAAGCGGACGTAAGTAGAAGAGGGAGAGGGCCTGTGCTGCATGCCCCAAGACAGGCTCAGGCTTTTGTCTGGTCTGCACCAGCTGCGAGGTGGCTCAAGAGGCTCATAGAGAAGAGACTGAGTCTAGGGCCTGACTCAGCAACTCTGGGCTCAAGCCTGTTGGCCCCTCCCCCGCCCTGTCTTGGTTGGGGGGCGGGAGGGGAATTGCCCAGCTTCTCCCTGGAGAGGGCCCTCGCCTGCTGCCACGCTGAGTCCCTGGACCTCTCATTGCACCCCACTAACCCTCCTCCCTCCCCAGAGCTACTGCAGTGAGCTGATTCCACACACCTGAGCAGCCCAGGCCCATGCTAGGAGGCAGCCTGGGTGGTGGGTCCAAAGGAAGAAGCCCCAGCCCTATCGTGGAGCACAGGCCCTGGTGCCCAGTGCCAGCGCCTGCCAGCAGGGCAAGGAGCCAGGACAAATGTGCCTCCATGGGCTGCGCTCTCCCCCCCTCTCTTCAAGACAGTTAACTTAGTTGTTTGCTGATTATTACTGGCCTTAGGAAGGCCCCAGTAGCTTCATCTCACAAGTGCAGAACCTGAGTGCCAGGGGAGTGACTCCTCACGGTCACACAGAATGAGTGTCAAAGCAGACACCCACATCCAGGTCTCCCTAGTCTGTGCCTCTCTGCCACTGCCGACTTCTCCTGCTGGGCCCTCAGTGCCAGCCCCTGCAGGGAAGCAGTGCCAGGCAGCTGCAGGGCAAAGCTCTGCCTCTTCTCACCGGAGGCTCGACTTCCTCTTGGCTGCTCCACTCACTTGTGCAGTCATCCTGTGACGTTGCCCTGGGGGTGTCCCTACGCAAAGCACATACTTGCTCACACACACACTTGCACGTGCACACCCACTTGTGCACCTGTGCAGGGTCTAGCGAGGCAGCTGGTGCTGCACCAGAGGGAGGACCAGAGGGAGGACCGACGTGTCGCACCAGCAAGAGGAAAGGCAGGTTCTCCAGTGGAGCAGGGAGTCTGCAGCGTCCTCCCTGGAGCAGCCCCAGCCAGCCAGGACACCCTTGTGCGATCATCCTCGGGTGGCCTGGAAACCATTAGCTCGGCTGGTCCTTCCATTGCCAGTCCTTGTCCTTGAAGGGTCTCTTGCTTGTTTGCTGCAGCCTCTTTACTCAGGGCCCTGCAGACCTCTAGCCACATGCTGTTACCCTCTAACTTGCTGCAGGGCTGGGGGCTGGAGGTGGTGCTCAGCGCTGGGAGAGCTAGAGAGAGCCGTGGCTCCCCTCAGGGAACCTCCAGTGGGCAGGGGGTGGGGGGAGAACGCTGGTAAACACGTGCACCAGGAGGGGTGAGCCCCAGCAGGCTGGTGACAGGGTCCTGAGGTGGCAGGGGAGGCCACGCTCAGCAGGGGCACATCCGCTGAGATGGAGGGATGGGACCAGAAGGAAGGTTCCAGGTCTGGGAGCTGGGCCCGCCAGACCTGGGGACCATGTCAGGGCCTGTGGGAGCAGGTAACTCAGGAGTGAGCTGCCCGAGGCAGCAGCCTCACTTACCCCACCTGTGACTCTGGGTGGTCATGGACGCCTGAGCTGCATTCCTTCGGGTGTGACAGGGAGTTCTTCCTTGAGGGGGCTGGGAATTGAAGTGAGTTCTTGCTGGCCGCCCTGCCACATCCCACAGGCACTGAGCTCCCCAGTGTTGGGCTAAACATTCCCCCAGGGCTGCTGAGCCTGGATGCTCAGGGGCATGGGCTGGGGAGCTGGTGCTCAGGGCACCCTCTCTCCTGCTGCTGCCCCCACGCAGCCACGACCACCTGCTCTGCCTGGACGGCGGGGTGTGAAAGGCCTGGTCATCATCCAGCTGCTCATCGCCATTGAGAAGGCCTCAGGCATCCCCACCAAGGACCTCTTCGACTGGGTGGCCGGGACCAGCACAGGGGCATCCTGGCCCTGGCGATTCTACATGGTGAGGACAGACCCAGAGGGGTGGCGTGGGGTGACACCTGCCCTCACGGGGACTGAGTTTGTTTTCCCAGCTTTTCAAAGAAGGCCGTGGGCGAGGAGCGGGCCTGTGAGCCCTCTGGGGGCTCCTGAGAGTTTTGGGGTCAGAGGCTGGAGGAGAAGAGCGGCCAGGCAGAGCTGATTGCTCTTCGGTGAAGGCAGCCTTTTTTTGTCATTGCTTCAACCACCCTTCCCCAGGCCCCTTGAGGCCTCTAAACCTGCTGGAAATAAGGAAAACCTTTTCAGTTGGTGGATGGGGGAGTCACAGAATCAGCGAAGGCCAGCGCCCTTGTCTGCCCATGTCATTTTACCCGTGGGGAAATGACAGCCCTCAGGGAGGGGAGGCCACAGCCACCTCGCCCGCCTGTGGGGTAGGACCGCCCAGCACTCCCGAGGCTGCCTGCCCAGTCTGCTGTCACTGCTGCATCACGAAGCTGCCTGGGCGCTGCCCTTACTGGACTGACTACTGGACTTAAGTGGTATCTCTTTAGGGAGGCCTCTGGGTGGTGAGATACTGTGAGGGGCCCTCCCCGAGCAGGGTCCAGCTGCCACCCCAATGGGACGTGTCCTTGGCCTCAGTGCCTCTAGCCAACAGCCCTGCCCACATGCTGGTCGGATTCCACACTTTCCGGAACGGCCTCAGACCTGGAGGCCTCCTGAGGGGACCCTCCGCTCCCGGGCCTCAGGACCTACGGCCCAGGCTGGGCTGGGAGGGGGGCGGCACAGACCGCTGGGTGCTCACTGTGTGAGGAGGCCACACCGGGCAGTCCAGGGCGCACGGACACAGGGCACCACCAGCCTAGAGGGCAGCTGAGAACAACTTGCCGGGACCATGTTGCCATAGTATTGAAAGTCTACTGCCTGGCACTTCCTGGGTTTTAAGAATTCTCACCTTGGGCCTGTGAAGTTACAGATGGGAAACTGAAGGCCAGAGAGGGTCACCCAGGCAACCAGGGCAGAGCCAGCATCTCTGTCTACGTGCTCCCCATGGCTCCAGGCCCCAGAGCTCCAGCTGGGGTGGTGCCTGGGTGAGCCCAGCCCTGTGCCGCAGTGCCCACCGTGGCAGCCTCTGGTTCCCGCAGCCGGCTGTTGGGGGCCAGCCCTGGCGTCTCCCCCACATCCCTCCACCCCTGTTCCCAGGCAAGTCCATGGCCTACATGCGTGGTGTGTACTTTCGCATGAAGGACGAGGTGTTCCGGGGCTCGCGGCCCTACGAGTCAGGGCCCCTGGAGGAGTTCCTGAAGCGGGAGTTTGGAGAGCACACCAAGATGACGGACGTCAAGAAGCCCAAGTAAGCTCCAGGGCAGGCGCCCTGCTTGGCCCCTCAGCTCTCCCCAGGTCCTGGTCTGTAAAAGGTGGGTGACTGGTGTGAGGGGCTTCTCCTGGGGAACATGGTGGAAACCCTCTGCCCATGGCTGATGTTCCCACAAAAACACCATGTCCCTGGGTTAGAGGGGTTGGTGTGAGTGGAGGGGTGTGTGTGTGTGTGGGGAGATTATGTGTGTGTGGGGTGGGCGGGGGCAGGCTGACGAGCTGCTTCCAGTCTGGGCAGGAGAGGAGTGATGTGAAAAGGCGGCAGCCATGTGAAGTGGTGTGTGTCTGAGGTTCCCAGAAGAGCCTACAGCACTGCTCCTTCTCCGTGGTTCCCCCACCCCACCAACTGTATTGTCTGCCTCACGCTGTCTCACCGGCTCAGTGGGCGCCCCTGAAGCTGGAACATGACCAGTTGTAGCTGTAGTCCCAGCATCTAGCCCAGTGCCTGCCCACTGACTGACCGTCCATCAGAGCAAGAGGGAGGGAGCACTTCTTGGAGGAAGTGGAGTACGAGGGAGTCCTAGAGGGTGCGGTAGACCTTTATTCATAAAAAGACTTTTTTTTTAAACTTTTTTCCCCTCTACCACGCTACTCATGCCTGTGCTCCATCTGCCTCCCTCCTCCACCCCTCCACACTTTCCCACACTTTTTGCCGTGTTTAAATTTTTATTCCTTCTGTTGTTTGCATGTTTTTTGGGAATTTATAGTCCACAGATGAGGGAAACCATGTGAAATCTGTCTTTCACTTTTTGACTGATTTCACCCAACATAATTACCTTGAGGTCCATCCATTTTGTCCCAGATGCCACCATTCCATCTTTCTTCACAGATGTGTAATATTCCATTGAGTATATGTTCTGTGGTTTCTCTCTCCATTCATCTGTTGAAGGGCTCTTGCGCAGGTGCCATGATTTGGCAATTGTAAACAGTGCTGCTATGTGCATAGGTGGAGAGAGATCTTACCATATTAGATTTTTTCGTATTCTTCTTGTAAGCTATTTTTGGGTAAATAGCTACTAGCGGTATTGCTGGGTCATGTGGAATTTCCATTTTTATTTTCTTGAGAAATCTCCACATCGTTTTGCACACAGGTTGTGTCACCTTGCATTCCTACCAACAGTGGATGTGAGTTCCTTTCTCACCACAACCTTGCCAACATTTGTTAATTCTCTTCTTTTTTCTATGGGCCATTCTCATAGGGTTGAGGTGGTATCTCAGTATGGTTTTAATTTGCAATACTCTTATAATAAGTGATATTGAGCATTTTCTCATAAGTCTGTAGGCTGTCTGAACATCTTCTTTCAAGAAGGCCCTTTACCCATTTTGTAATTGTGTCGCTTGTTTCTTTCTTGTTGGTTGTGTCACTACTTTGTACATTTTGGAGAGTAACCCTTGTCAGATGTATGGTATACAAATATTTTTTTCCCATTCTGTAGATTTCCTTTTTGTTTTTGTGATGGTTCCTTTTTTTTTTTTTAAGATTTATTTTAGTTATTTATGCATACAAGAGCTGGGGTACAGGCCAGAGGTGCTGGAGGTGAGAGGATTCACCAGAGACAGAGTGGGGAGCAGAACAGGCAGATCTACTGAAATACACTGCTGAGGGGAGCAGTGGGGAGACAGGAGAGGTCTGCTGCGCCGTGTGGGTTGCTCTCTGGCCAGGGATAGAACTTGTGCTGCAGAAGCTGCAGATAGCTTCATAGTGCTGAGGCTTAACCCCTTGTGCCACCAGGGAGGCCCTTGTGGTTTCTTTTGAGGTATAAAAGCTTTTAAGTTTGAGGTAGTCCCACTTGTTTATTTTTGCTTTTGTTTCCCTTGCTGTTGGGTCGTTTTCCCAAGTGCATCTTTGTGGCAGCTGTCCTGTCGTGTGTCCTCTATATTTTCATTTGCGAATAGTGACAGTTTTACTTCTTTCCCAATTTGGATTCTGCCGGGGACCAGCCTCTGGCAAAATGTCGTGTCAGGGGTTCCTGAAAGGATGAGACGGCCTCGGCGACCTGTAAGGGGCTGAAACTTAAGGGCTGAAGGGAAGGGGATGAGGTAGCGAGGAGACACTAACACTTAGATGAGGTGCAAGTATCTTCTGCCGAGAGACTCAGCAGGTCTTTATTTATTCATTGTTAGTAAGCAGAAAAAAAAATACATTGTCATGTGTAAAGCAGAAACAATTAGTGTGTTTTATTCCCATGGACTACTGGCTCCTACGGGTCCCAGCCAGACCTAACACTAAAACTTATTTTTTCAGCTAGACAATTATCTAAGACAGTGGATACCCACCAGTGCATCCCTATCAGCTAAAGCCTAAGCATCAAAAGACTATTTTATTCACATGGCCTTCAGTCAGAGACCAGCTGCTACACAGCTATCAGAACTTTTTCCACCTACAAACTTCTTTTTTTTTTTTTTTTTTTTTTTTTTTATAGAGGCATGCTTTATTTATTTGTTTGCTGGTTTGTTTGTTTGTTTTGTTTATACATGCACTGGGTACAGTCAGAAGCGCGGGAGGGCGAGAGAATTCACCAGAGCCAGAGCGGGGAGCAGAGCAGGCAGAAGGACCGAAGCACACTGCTGAGGGGAGCAGCGGGCGGCAGGAGAGGTCTGCGCGCCATGTGGGACCCTCCTCCGGTGGCCGGGGAGCAGCCGGGGATCGAACCGGCGCCGCAGAGGCCGCGCGCAGCTTCGCAACCCAGCGCTCAACCGCTGCGCCACCGGGGAGGCCCCCACCTACAAACTTCTTAACACAGTTAACTTCATTTAAAAACTTTCCTAAGAAACTTCTAAATAAAAGGAACTTCTAAAAAAGCAAAAGGAGGACTTACTATAATAGTTGTGCTGGTTTGCTTGTCAGATATGTACAATAAATCATCTCCCATTGTCAAGTGGGCCAAATTGTTTAATAACTAATGTCTAAACAGGTAATTTTCCATGCCAATTGCTTGCAGCCTACTGATACATATAATTTATTGCCTAATGTACTTTTCTGATAAATTTTTCTCTTTTTATGACCAAGAACAAAAAATGAAGGAATGTTAGATCTTCAGCCCCACGGTGTGAGGCACAAGGAATCTTCAGCCCCACGGTGTGAGGCCCTTTACCTTCCAGTGTCTTATCTGGCTGGGACATCAAGGCCTCCTGCAGCAGGATTCCTTTTGTCTTTTTTTTTTTTTAAGATTTATTTATTTATTTATACAAGCACTGGGCACAGTCAGAAGCGCGGAGGGTGAGAGAATTCACCAGAGCCAGAGTGGGGAGCAGAGCAGGCAGAAGGACCGAAGTACACTGCTGAGGGGAGCAGCGGGCGGCAGGAGAGGTCTGCGCGCCATGTGGGACCCTCTCCAGTGGCCGGGGATCGAACCGGCGCTGCAGAGGCTGAGGGCAGCTTCACAGCCCAGCGTTCAACCGCTGTACCACCAGGAGAGGCCCACCTTTTATGTCTTTTTTTTGCCTAATTGCTTAAGCTAAGACTTCAAAACTATGTGGAATCACCATGGTGATAGTGGACTTTCCAGTCTTGTTCCTGATCTTAGTGGAAATGCTCTCAGCTTTTCACCATTGAGTATGACATTGGCTGTGGGTTTGTCATATATGTTTAATATATAATGTTTATTTTTTAATTATTTTAATATATAATTGTTATTTATGCATACAAGAGCTGGGGTACTGGCCAGAGGTATGGGGTGCTGAGAGGATTCAACAGAGACAGAGCGGGGAACAGAACAGGCAGAGTGACCAAAGTACACAGCTGAGGGGAGCAGCAGGCGAGCCAGGAGAGGTCTCCTGTGCCATGTGGGCTGCTCCCTGGCTGGCCAGGAAACAAACTCGTGCTGCAGTGGCTGCAGACAGCTTCATAGGTTGCATCTTAACCCCCTGTGCCACCAGGAAGGCCCAATATATATAATGTTTAAATAGGTTCCATTTAGTCCCATTTTTTGGAGTTTTTAGCATAAATGGATATTGGATCTTGTTGAATGATTAACCAAAAGACAAACTCTTGAAAGAAATTTTGTATATTTTATTCTAGACACTTTTTCTCTTTATTGGGATGAACTAGAACATGCCTTTAGCAAAGTACATGAAGCAGTTCATTGAATAATTATGAAGAAAATACCCGCCTAACCACCAACCACATCCAAAGCTCCTTGCTTGTGTCTCTCCCCACACTTCCGCCCCCCACCCAGCTCCTGCCTCCTGCTGCCCCACCATTTCTGAGTGGTGACAGGATGTCCTGGCTTCTTGGTGTGGTTGAAGAAGCACCAAGTGAGGGAAGGAGCCACGCAGCGTGGTTGACGTGGGCGGGTCTTGCTTGTCTCTGGGCTGCAGTTGTCTCGCCTTCCCCTCCATCCTGCGCTGGGCAACGGGGTGGAAGCTGTCACCGTGGGGGCGTCCATCAGGCCAACCGCCTCGGTACATTCCTCCCCCGTCCCTGGGACACCTGGGTTGGTGCCGTCAGGCACTCTTGCCGGGAGAGGCTGTTTTCTGGCTTGGGCATGTGCGAGTTTCCCCGCGATGTCAGCCTTGGAACAAGCTGCTGGGTCTCAGGGCACCCGGGCCTCAACTCTGAGAGAGTCTGCCCAACTACTTTCCAAAGTGGGGGCTTCTCCTTTCACCCCGTTAGCAGAGTTTGCTCTGCATTCTCTCCAGTGTTTGATTATCGGCCAATATTTTCATCCTCGCCAGTGGGGGTGCTGTAAAACATGTTGGGGGGCCTCCATTTGCTTTATATTTTCATTTTCCTGCTTAGAAGGCTGAACGCCTTTTCATTTGCATGGAGGCCACATGGATCTCCTGTTCAAGTATTTTGCCTATTTTGGGCAAAATTGGGATATGTGATTTTGGGGCCAGAAAACTTAATGATCTTTTTCATATTTTGAAAACTAGTCCTGATGGATCACGGTTTTGGGATCACTTCCCCGCCGCTGTGGCTTGTCTGCTCATGCTCTCCATGGGGTTTTGTTGCGGAACGGATGTTCTTGATATAGTAGAATTTATAAATATTTCCCTTTGTATAGTTTGTGCTTTTTCTGTCTCTCTTAAGAACCACTTCCTCAGCCTGAGGCAGGAAGCTGCTTTCCTGTGTCAGGTCAGAAAACTCTCCAGAGCTGCCTTTCCAGCTTAGCACATTCCTCCACCTGGAACTGATTTTTGTGTCCAGATTCTTGTGTCCACACGGATAAGCCGGTTCCCCAGTTACATGGGCGCAGAGTGTCTCTCCTCGGCTTCAGGCCCTACTTTCTCCGCACTGGGCCAAGGGCCCTTGCTGGGGTCTGTTAGGGCCGAACCACAGCGTTTCATTAAATCTTAGGATCTGGGTGGCGGGGCCACCTCTGTCCTTGTATGTTTGTTTTCTGTTTCATTAATCTCTGTTTTTATATACTTACTCCTGTTGATACTTTCTTTGGGTTTTCTTTTTGTTTTAATAACTCTGCGACCTGAGGGCCTGCGCTGTTTCATGCCAATTTTTTAAAAGTTATTCAGACGGCATCTGTGGCTTCCACATTCAGTTTCTGGAAACATCCTCGTGCACTTTCAAAGAAGTTGGATTCTGCGTTAGTTGGCTGCCAAGTTCTATACTTGATCAAGTTGTATTGGCTAAGACCACTGTTTAAAATTTCCAAATCTGCCATATCTTTACTAATCCTTTGTCTGCTTTTTTCTCAGTTTCTAAGAGAGGTTTGCTGAATCTTCTATTGTGAGGATTTGCAGTTCTGCCCCCCCCTTTTTTTTTTTTACTATTTTTTATATTTGGCACTATGCTGTTAAAGGGCATGTGAGCTTAAATGTTGATGTGTCTTTCTGGTGATGGGAAGCTCATAATTAAGCAACATCCCTCTTTATCTGTAGGAATTTTTTTGTCCTTCAATCCCATTTTATGTGGTGTCAGTATAGTTACCCCGGCTCTCCTTGGTGATATCTGCATAGTCTGTCTGTGCTCACCCTTTAGCTCCCCTTCTTGAATCCTTAGGTTCTAAGTATATCTCTTATATACAACATGTAGGTGGAGTTAGTCTCTAATCTGCTGCTCTCTTTCTTACCTGGAATATTTAGTCCTTTTATAGGTTTGTAGTTCATAGTTATAGCTTTATTTCAGCTAATTAGTGAGGTCTGATTGAGCTGATTGGCTTGACTATCAGGACCTTCAGCGGATTAATATCACAGTTTGTGATATTCATTGATGGCTACATGATGACTGAGGTATTCGGGATAACATGGATCATCCTGTTTTGTTCTTTTTCTCTTTCTTGCCTTCTTTTGGATTTACTGAATACTTTCAATTACTATATCCCACCATCTCCCAGTAGCTTGAAGTTTGCACTTGTTCATTTTTAGTGCATACATAACTTATAAAAGACTAAATTTAATTGCTCCCACTACCCTCCCCTCAGATAATCAAGGATTTTTAAATACTTTAATTCCATATACCCCCTTATCTTAATTATTTTCTGTATTGTAAATCTATTTTTTTGCTAAGCCTTACAAGACATTATTATTATTATTATTATTTTAAAAGTTGGTGTTCATTTAGATTTATTCAGACTTATCCAGTGGCGTGCTGGTAAGCCAGATCTCTAGGGGAAGAAGCCCTGATTTATGTTTTCAGTTCCCACAGCATAAATCCTCCCACAGTGTCTGATGTCAGCTGCCAGCAGTCTGGCCACAGGCCATGAGGGTGGCAGTAGGTAGGCTCCCACAAACCACCATGAGTGGCTGTAGCACACGTGGAGTTTGGATATACAGCTGCATAGGTGTGTGTGGGTGTTCATATGTGTTTGTATGAATCACTTTCTTGCACCCCAAACTTTGCTCTGTGACCACTTTCCTTCTGTCTAAAGTACATCCTTTTGGCTTTCCCCTAAAGAGGGTCTATCCGTAGTGAATTACCCACCAGCAGGATCATTTGAAATTATTTCAATCTTCCTGAGTGACCCGTCCCTCCTTTTTTTTTTTTTTTTTTTTTTTGCTACTCTCCTTTTCATCTTTTTTAGCAGACTGTATTTTTATTTTTATTTATTTTTAAACAATATTTGTTTCCCTCCACTCCCTCAGATTGAATCCCCATAGAATTTCCTTCCCCAAGGCACCCCTGCACCATCACCACAGTCCTCTGTGCTCCTCCCTCCATCCCTCTGATCCCTCTCCCTCCTCTGTCCCTGCAGGATGTCTCTGCTTTATAATTGTCTGTTTTTGCTTTGTTGTGTTTTGTACTGTTATTATTATTATTTTTTTACACTGATGTCTTATTTGGTTTCCCTATATTCCTATTATAAGTGAAACCATCCGGTATTTTTCTTTTTCCTTCTGGCTTATTTCACTGAGCATAATTCCTTCTAGCTCCATACACGTTGCTGCGAATGGCATGAGTTTATCTTTTTTGATTGCTGAATAATATTCCATTGTGTATATATACTACATCTTCTTGATTCAGTCATCTATTTTTGGGCATTTGAGTTGTTTCCAGGTTTTACCTGTTGTAAATAGTGCTGCAACAAACATAGACATACAGGTGTTCTTTTGAATCACTGTTTTTGTGTTCTTTGGGTAGATCCCTAGTAGTGGAATTGCCGGGTCGTATGGTAGCTCCATTTTCAGTAGACTGAGGAACCTCCACACAGCTCTCCATAGTGGTTGGACCAGTCTGCACTCCCACCAGCAGTGCAGAAGAGTTCCTTTTTCTCCACACCCTCGCCAACATTTGTTGTTGCTTGCTTTTTTGATATTAGCAGACTATTTTTAAAAAGCAATATACGTGTAGCCACAATCTTAAGCCCGTGGTGTTCCTTGGTGTTAAAAAACCATATGTGAGGCCTTGAATGAGACTCTCTTCCTCCAGAGTATCTCAGATTCTCCCTTCCAGGTACTTGGGTACCTGCCATCCGGGGCCACCCAGACTAACTTCATGAGGACTTCCCCCACGTGATGTGAATTTAGGTGACAAATCTGCAAGAGGGTTAGTTTATGGTTTTATGTTTGTTTTTTTTTAAAGATTTATTTATTTATGCATACAAGAGCTGGGGTGCAGGCCAGAAATGTGGGAGGGTAAGAGGATTCACCAGAGACAGAGTGGGGAGCAGAACAGGCAGAATGACTCAAATACACTGCTGAGGGGAGCAGTGGACGAGGCAGGAGAGGTCTGTCTCACCCTGTGGGTTGCTCCCCGGCCGGCCGAGGATCGAACTCATGCTGCCGAGGCTGCGGATAGCTTCATAGTGCAGTGCTTTAACTCCTTGCGCCACCAGGGAGGCCCTGTGGGTGTATGTTTTCAGGGACTTTTTTTTCTTCCTCCTTTGCCTACTGCCAAGGCCACTTCCCTCACAGCTGCCAGGGGTGGGAAAGGAGCAGGTTTATCTCTAGTTCACCTTTACCTTAAGAGTGTAGCCCTTTGGGGTCCCAACCTGATGTGAGGGTATCTCCCATTAGACCCCTAACCTTTGCTGGGCCCTGGGCTTTGCCTTCTGCCCATCTGGCTCCACGAGGCATCGATACTGACATCCACGTTTGCTGCGTTTGCTGTCTCCTTTCAGTACAAGGCCGGCTCTGCGCTACTTTTACTTTTGGGGATTCTCACCCTCAGAGCTCACCTCGCTTATCAGGTCTTTGATCCTTCTAAGATTTTTTTAAAATGTTTTCTCAGGACCTAGTTTTTTGTGGCAGGGTTGCTTAGTTACCCTTTCCATGGTGTCCCAGGCTGGGGCGCTGAACTCTTCCCTGCACAGAGGCTATTTCCCCCTTTCCTTTCTATTTTTCTTTACAGCATAAAAAATACACATCGGCGTCACTCTGAGCGCCTTGCAAGCATCGCTCTGAATAGCTGCAAAACTCCCATCGCGTCCTTACCCATGCCTGCTGCCGCCAGAGTGCTGCTTCCCGCTCTGCTCACTGTGGCAAGCCGCATACAGGGGAGCACGTGTCGCTGAGATGACTTGTTAGGGGGCATTTTCCAAGTGAAATTCCCAGAGCGAAGAGGCCCAACGTGTGTCAGGGTCTTAATACATGTTCATCCTTAGGGGGCTTCGTCGGCGCACGCTCCCCGCAGGGCTTTAGGGTGTCACCTGCATCGGTCAGCATCGGCGGGAGCCTTTGTCAGGAGGTTCCAGCCGCACGTGGTAGGACATGGAAGGGGCACAAAGGCGACATGGTGAAAAGTCGCCTCTCACTCTCCTCCCGGAGCCACGGCTCAAGTCAGCTCGTGGTTGCCAGGCGCCCCTCGTGGGTCCTTCCAGAGTTACCCTCTGGCCAAGCAAAGGGTACATAGGCTTAAAAAAAACCCTTGGTGGCCCGGCCACACTGTCCTGCTTTCCACGTAGCCTTCACCTCGGTGCCCACTGCCAGCCCACACAGGCGTCCCCGCTCACCCTGCGTGACCCCAACCCGCTGGGTGGGCAGGGTGGCGCCTGGGCCGCCCGCCGACGTCCCACTGCGACAGAGGGCGCTCCCGTCCTCTCCAGGGGTTGCTGTAGTGGCTGTTTGCAGCCTGTGCGTGTCCAGCTCCCACGTGGAGTCTCAGGATGTGTTCCCAGGATCGTCTGCGGGGCTCGCTGGCCCCTGATAGCTGCTGTCCGCGCCTGGGACGACAGCGGAGTGTGAAGGGAGGACACGGGCAGTGACGCCAGGTGTCCCGCCCCTTCTCGCTCCTCTCCAGGGTGATGCTGACGGGGACGCTGTCTGACCGGCAGCCGGCCGAGCTCCACCTCTTCCGGAACTACGAGGCCCCGCAGTCCACACGGGAGCCTCGCTTCAGCCAGAATATCAACCTAAAGCCTCTGACTCGGCCCTCAGGTTAAATGCGTGTTTAGTGAATCTGTGGGATTTTTTGGCCTGAGAAGCCGTGGGGCGGGAGTTGTAGGCCTCCCCCCAGGCATCCCAGGCCACCACCTTCCCACCCGCTGCCTTGTCTGCTCTCCCGGGTCTTTACAGCTGAGGCCCAGGGTGCTGCCAGGCCCGCGGCACCTAGAGGAGGTTCCTCGGCCACTCCCTGCCTTCCACCAAGATGGTGGGGCGGACGCCACAGCCTTGTGGGCCTGCTCCTCAGAGTTCCCAGCCTCTCCCTCTTCCCGCAGCCGTGTTTACACACACAGGCTCACACACATGTGCACGCATCCCCTGGGATCTGAGGTGCAGGGTTTTATACCAGCCCTTTGTGTCACCTGGCCATACTCCTCTCCCCACCCCCAGACCAACTAGTGTGGCGGGCAGCCCGAAGCAGTGGGGCAGCCCCCACCTACTTCCGGCCCAACGGGCGCTTCCTGGATGGCGGGCTGTTGGCCAACAACCCCACGCTGGACGCCATGACCGAGATCCATGAGTACAACCAGGACTTGATTGGCAAGGTGAGCGCTGCTTCAAGTTGGAGGGACTGCCCGTGACCGCCCACTGCCGACATGACACCCCATTTCCACAACTGTGAGGATTGACTCCTCGGGGAGCCGTTGGTTTTGTTCGTACACTCATTCATTCGTGCAGCCACAGAAATTTTTGCTCACGTTGAACTTGCTTGATTGGTGCTGTCTCCTCAAAGTATTGTGTTTAGAGGGGTCCTGAGGACCCATCTAAATTAAGGGGTGAAGAGTGTCATGTTTGGTTAC
Source organism: Talpa occidentalis (assembly GCF_014898055.3). Lineage (NCBI taxonomy): Eukaryota > Metazoa > Chordata > Mammalia > Eulipotyphla > Talpidae > Talpa > Talpa occidentalis. The sequence goes on along the minus strand of NW_023603863.1, from coordinate 19,669 downwards.
AGGGTCTGCACGGGTGGGTGGGCAGCAGGCACGCCAGGTACAGCCCTGCCAGTCACAGTCACCCCCCCCACCCCCAGACTAGCGCCTGCCCCAGGGGCTCACCTCCAGGGGACCCTCCCTCCAAGTTTCTAGTGCTGTGAGAGGACCGTAGCGGGCCTGGGGCTCAGCAAGAGCTCACAGAGGAGGGGGCCCCATCAGGAGAGCTTTGGGGACTGCGCAGTGCAGACTTAGTGACAGGGAAGAGAAGTGGCTCTCGGCCCCAGGGGCTCAGCAGGGCGATGTGGCCCAGGCAGGCTTCCGCAGAGGTGAGAGCGGGGCCCAGAACCAGGGTTTTGCCTGACTCTGCCCCTGCTTCACTCAGCCATTGCTGGAGATTGTCACAGGCTTCCACACTCTTATCTGTGAAGTTCTAGGACAATGCGGCACCCAGGCACCCTATCCTTGCTGACTGGGTCATCAGAGAGTCCCAGATGTAGCTCGGCCGTCAGAGACAAGCGCCCTCTAGGGGCCAGACACAGCAGGGCAGCCTTCCTGCAGGAGGGCCTCCCCGCTGTCTGAGCACCTCATAGAGTGGGTGAGGGCAGGGGTGCCCAGACAAATGGCACAGCTTGTTCTGCAATGAAGGAGGCAGCACTGGCTGCACTGCTGCCCCAGGAGACCAGTGACCCCCTCACTATCCCCAGGACCCCACTGTGGGCCTCTATCACCCCTGGGTGCCCCCCCCCACCCAAGGAAAGATTCAGGGGGTGGGAGAACATCTCCTTCAACTACCCCTATCTGTTCCCACCAGGGTCAGGGTGACAAGGTGAAGAAACTCTCCATCGTCGTCTCTCTGGGCACAGGGAGGGCCCCCCAGGTGCCTGTGACCTGTGTGGATGTCTTCCGCCCCAGTAACCCCTGGGAACTGGCCAAGACGGTTTTTGGGGCCAAGGAACTGGGCAAGATGGTGGTGGACTGTGTGAGTATAAGCCCCCTCCCCAGGTCAGTTTCCCAGACCTCAGCTCAAGGCGGTGTTCTCAGCCCCTCTGTGGAATGGCAGGGCTCTGTCAGCCCATTCTAGTTAGCCAGCTTGAGCGGTAGAGTCCCCTGAGTCAAGATCTTGTGCTGACAGGGGCCCTCAGTGACCACCTGCCATGGGGGTTTTCATGCATCCTTTAGCTGCAGACCCGCCTGTAAGGAAGCCCAGAGTGTCCCTTGGACAAAAGCTGTAGCAAGTGCAGACATGAGGCCCAGCCCCTCAGTATGTCCCCCTACATGCTCACTGGCCCTGAATGGGTGCCACTGCCCCTCCTGAGACCAGGGCCCCTCTGATGCACAGCTGGGAAGTCACTGTGGCCCAGGCAGCGGACTCGCCCGAAGTCACTGCTGATGGCTGGCTAACCAGACTAGGCTAGAGCCTGGGGCCCTAGGCAGGGGCTGTGGGGCCGTGTGGGCTGGCCACTCACAGGGGCTGCTTCTCGCCAGTGCACAGATCCAGATGGGCGAGCTGTGGACCGGGCCCGGGCCTGGTGTGAGATGGTGGACATCCAGTACTTCAGGTGAGGGCTGAGCACCTCACCCGGCCTGCTGAACCTGGGGACCTTCCCCACCCCAGCCCCTGCATGGACCCCCTCCCCCCAGGGGCTGCCGTATGCCCCAGGGCTGCCATGTGTCCCAGGCCTGCCCCAGGCCTAGCTCTCGTCCCCACCCAGGCAGAGCATCCTGGGGTGACCACTCCTCCTTGCCCCGGACAGATTGAACCCCCAGCTGGGGGCGGACATCATGCTGGACGAGGTCAGCGACATGGTGCTGGTCAACGCTCTCTGGGAGACCGAGGTCTACATCTACGAGCACCGCGAGCAGTTCCAGAAGCTCATCCAGCTGCTGCTCTCACCGTGAGGCTGCCAGGCCCAGCTGTGCCTGCCCGGGCCAGCTCCCCTCCACAGACTGGCCTCGAGGGCACCAGTGCCTGGCCCATGGCTGGTCCCGAAGGCCCCTGTTCCTCTGTCCCCACCTCTGGCACTGTTTGTCATTCAAGGCTGCCTGTCTCCAGCAGTCCGCGCCTCACTGGGGCCCTTGCCCTGGTCACCAAGGACAACTAGTTCTTGGGCCCTCGCCCCATCTGCTCAAACACTAAGGGTGCCGGTGCACCCCAACCCTAACTCCCAGGGGCTCTAGGCTCTTCCTGGTCCCCAGGGGGTACAGCTGCTCCTCCCATCCCCTGCCCTCATCCCTGGAGGTGGGGGCTAGAGAAAAGGGCCATCGCCCCACCCCATCAGCAGGGACACTCCAGGAATGGGGTGCTGCATTCGACTTTGCACCCCCACACACACCCAGCTGCCGGCCCTCCCCCAGCTGCCCCACCCCGCGAGTGCTTCTTGGCGATTTCACTCATTATTGTCCCTGGCAGGAGGTGGTTTATGACCGGGGAGGGGCTCTGGGGCTGCCTCCAACCTCAAATAAACAGCTCGGCCAGGTGCACCCGTGTTGTGTGCCATGGTGTGCGGGCCCACTCCCCCGGCCAGCTCCCTGCCCTGGCCGCCATCCTCCCGTGCCTACTGGCCAGGATCCCTTGGGTGGGGTCACCCCTTCTCTGGGCCTCCCAAGTCAGACCTGGGAGGTCATCGAAAGGTGGCAGCCAGGCAGGCCCACGTGCCCCACGGTGGGGTTCAGGGAGACCCCCATTTGCCCAGGGAGGGGTGAGGCCCAGAGAGGGCAGGGAGCTCTGCAAGGTTGGCCCCCAGCTCTGAGCTCCCCCCGACCCCAGCAGCATGGCCTGGCCTGCTGGTGGGTGGGACAGTCTCGCCTTTGGGGTGTGTTCAGCCTTCCGAAGGGTCAGGGCGGAGTGGCCTGACCGCAGCGATGGCCTTCGGGTGCGTTCAGGTTTTGGGGGCCGGCTCTGTTGGGGAGGGTCCCGGAGGAGGGTGCTGAGCAGCTCTAGCCCAAGAGGGAGGGCAATGCCCAGAATAGGCAGGCAGCGGGTGGGGATCCCCCTGGAACTGGGGGCCCTGACTGGCCTGGGAAGCCTCGTCCCTGAAGAGATGCGGCCCGTCCGTGCGTGCCCACCGGCCCGGGGCTCAGAGGGGTAAATAATTGAAGGGCAGGTCACACGAACCCGCTCGTCACAGGATGCCTTCCCGGGTCCGGTTACGCCCCAGATGGCGTTCTGACATCCCTGGCTGGTGAATAATTAAGCTGCCGCCTCCTTCCCGCCCCCTTCTGCCACTTCCTTCCCTGCCCGCTGAGCAGTGGGCAGCAGAGCACCGGCCCCAGCGCTCCTGCCCCGCCAGGTCCGCCAGCCTCCTGCCCGCACCGGGTGCTCCCCGCTCATGGCCCCCGAGATGGACCAGTTCTACAGGTCCACCGTGGCCATCTACAAGGTGAGCGCCAGCCAGGCCCGGCGGGGCTCCGCTCCCAGGGCACGCAGGTCGGGCCTGCTGCCGAAGACAGGGTGGACACGGCTGCGGCGTGTTCTGGGAGGGAGGCCCGGAGCCTGCTGGGTTGAACTGGGGCGAGGGTTGGGATCTATGAGGACAGTCAGCACCCAACCCGAGGCCCTCAGGGCCGTCTGCCTCAGGCTGGGAGCCCCCAACTCCCAAACTCTGGGCAAGGCAGGACAAGCAGGGGGCCTGCAGTTGGGGGCAGAGGCCCGTGGAGCCACCTGGCCCCGGAGTGGGGGTTCTCTATCCCTGAGTCTCACTTTCCCTCTGCTCTGTCATCTCCGGGGCCTTCCCTCACACTTCCTGCTCCGCAAGAGGGGGCGGCTGCTCTCTCCATGGACATCTGTTCCGTACCTGTGGTGTGTGGGATCCCTTCGCACACCCTGCCTACGGCGGGGGAAATAGTCACCCCATTTGATAGATGAGAAAGCAAGGCCAGAGAGGCTAAAAGTCTGTGCCAGGTCACAAGGGAAGAAGGGAGAGGGGTCACCGGGATTGGCAGCAAGACCCAAGTCTAAGTCCCAGCCCAGGGGTCTCCACGGTGCAGCTGGCCATGGCCTCGTTCCGGGGGCTCCTGAGAGGGCAAGGTCTGCCCTGGACACTGAGGCGACTGTCTAGCCCAGTGTCCAGCCCGGCAAGGCCTGTTCTCAGGACAGGGCTGGGCCACGGCCAGATGGGGGCTGTGCCAGGCAGGCAGGCTTCCCCAGAGAAGTCACTTCCAGGTGACTGTCTGGGAGCGAGGTCCCGCCAGGACAGGTGTGTGAACAGGAACTGGCCCAGGGGACCCTGGCTGGAACGGGAGCCCAAGATAAGGCCTCTGAGGCCTCTGCAGCCAAGAGCCCGATGTGGGGAGACCCCAAGTTTCTAGATGGACTTCCCTGGAGTTGGAAGCCACTCACCGGGGCTGGGGTGCCCTGCTCCTGAGGCCTGGTCCTCCTTCCTCTCCCAACCTCGCTGCTCTGTCCCATGTTCCTTGGGCTCCAGAGCATCATGGAGCAGTTTAACCCTGCGCTGGAGAACCTGATCTACTTGGGGAACAACTACCTCCGGGCCTTCCATGGTGAGTGCCTGGCTTCAGGCGCCAGCCCCTTAGTACCACGCCCCCTTCCACCTGACCCTAGCACACAGACCTGCCCCCCACCCATATTGTCTGCACCCCACACCAGACACTCCACCCATCCTCACCCCTACACACTCCTAGCCACCACCGTCACCCTCACACCCCTGCAGCCGAGACCCCCTCACACAACCACAGCTTCCTGTGCCCTCTCCTGCAGGGGCCCCTGGAGCTCCCAGGGTACACTGCCCTGCCCCGTGGGTTCTGCACACCCCAACAACACGTAGGTCGTGCCAGTGGGTGCTGCTGGGAACCCGCCGCCAGGCCTACCTCTGCACCCAGCCTGCCACTGTGCCCGAGCATTCTCACCCCTCCAGGCCCATCCACACACCCACAACCAGACCTTACCACCCACTCGCTGCCCATGAAACACCTGCCCTCCCCCCACTTCCTAGCAATCCCTCCACCGGCATCAAGCAAAAGAGGGAGCAGGCCCTGTGACCGACAGGCCAAAGGCATACCCAACCCCGCCCTGCCCTTGGGGACTTGAGCTTCAAAACCCTTCTCCTCTCTGAGCCCCCACCCCATGCCCCTCCCCCTACACTCCCCAACACTCTGGCCCACACCTTCCTGATGCCTGTGCCCTCACCCCAAGACATGCTTGCCCCATCTGGTTCAGGGCCAGACCCTGGGCCCCCACGGAGCACCCCCATTCTGCCCCCTCTCTCCTGGTCACCACCGCTTCTCCACACACCACCCAGGGCCTCCTCCTTCTCCCTCCACCTCCGCCAGGGGTGCCCTACAGTGACCCTCACATTGTTTGAGGGAAGGAGGATCCCAGAGGCGGGGGCTGGTGGAGAAGGCCGTGGGATTGGACCACCCCTTCTTGCCATGCAGCTCTGTCCCAGGCGGCCGAGGTGTACTTCACCGCCATCCAGAAGATCGGGGAGCAGGCCCTGCAGACCTCCACCTCGCAGATTCTGGGTGAGGCGCTGCCTGTCCTCTACACCCCCCTCACCTCGCGCCTGAGGGCCACTCCTCCCAGCCCACCCCACCCTACACCCCTCTAGATCCCAGGCCTGGTTCCCTGCTGTCCCTGTTGCGGCCTGGGGCCTGTCTGGCCCACTATCCTGGAACCCCAGAAGGGTTCGCACTCCTGGGAAATGCCTTCCACAGGATTTGCCACCCAAGGCCATGGCCCAGACTCTCACTGGGGAGCCCAGCCACTCCCCACCACTCCCTGCGGGATTGATCCAGGGCGAGGACCATGGACCAGCAGGGGCTGCAGGACTTTGGTCCTGAAATCTGGCCCCAGGCAGGCCCAGTTTCTGTGGAAGGACATTGGGTGGGGCAGGCATCCCCTGAGGCTGCTCTTCTCTGGGCCTCCAGGTGAGATCCTGCTGCAGATGTCGGACACCCAGAGGCACTTGAACTCTGACCTGGAGTTGGTGGTGAGTGTCTGACCCCCTGGCCTGGTGGTGTCACTAGCGAGATCAGGTGTCACTGCATTCCAGGGATAAGGGCCCAAACCTTCCCAGGGTAGATTCCAGGCCCTCAGGGCGACAGCCACGGGTGCTCATTTAACTGCTGCTTCTGTCCAGGCCCCTACCCTGGGGTTTCTGTCTCCATTCACAGAGGAGGAAACTGAGTCTCAGCAGCCAGTCACTAGCCTGACAGCAGAGTGAGTGGAGGATATAGGAAGGAGGACCCCTCCTCTGCTGCCTCCCCAAACTCACTGTCTGCTCTCTGAGGAGCAGCCACTGGTGCTCACGAGTGAACCCCTCCACGCCCCAGCTCCATCGTAGACAAGTTACTTCACCTCTCTGGGCCTCAGTTTACCTGTCTGTCAAATGGAGACAATCCCAAGGAGAGCTTTGTAGGATTCTTGTGAGAATTAAGGTACTGGATAAGTATAAGCCGTTTTCCTGGGTTCCCTCAGCACCCCCATGCAGCTTGACTGAGCACCCACCCACGCCAAGACTATGGTCTCTGCACTCCGCACCTCCCCTGCTGAGATCACACGCGCCACAAGGGCCGGCCGGGCCTTCTCTCTGTAGCTCCAGGGCCTAAAATGGGGCCTGGCACTGAGCAGGGCTTCCCTGATTGTGGCCAGAAAGAAAGAGCTTGAAAAAGATGGGGGGCTTGCCCCAGGAAGGAGAGGAGAAGAGAGGGGCTCCAGGGGCGCCATGGTTGTTCTCGTGCCTGAGTACGCACGGAAGTGTCTGGAGAAGGGAGCCCAGCAGAGCGGGGAGTGATGGGTGCTGATGCTGAGGGCCTGGGGAGCTTTAGGAGGAAATTTCAACTCCCTGAGATAGTTGGTGGCTCTCAAGCGTGGTGGGGGAGCCCCAAGCAGTCAGGAAAACTTTCCGCTTTGGCTTCCATGTTGAACTGGGGAACAGTTTTACCAACAACCAAAGTGCCTTCAACTCCCTGTGGTAAAATGCTCGTCCCGACCCACTCCCAGTGTGTGTGTGTGTGTGTGTGTGTGTGTGTGTGTTGGGGGGGCTCCTAATTGTGGGTCATAAAACGCTGCCAGTCTGATGCTCTCACTTATCTGCTGGGATATTTCTATAAGGAAATGCTCCCGCATCCCCTTCTCCTGGGTCGTTGCCGGCCACAGCTGGGCCAAGGCTGCACACTTCCTTCACTTTGATAAGTCAAGTGCTTTGGTAAGATAAACACTTGTAAGATCCTGACTTTGCTCACTGTCATTCTCTGAAGGCAATCAATTAGCTTTCTTTTTTTTTTTTATTATCTCCATTTTGTAGTGCTTAGCATCATCATGTCATAGACAGAAACATAGTTGATGTGTCTCCATCCTTGGCAATTGTCCTTATTGAAGTTGAAAATGTCCCCTCTTGGCCAGTAGAAGCCTCTTCCACGCGCCTCTGCGCCCTTCCAGCTCCACTCTCACAGTGCTCCTCGGCTCTCTGACAAATGGCAAATGTCTGACAAATGTCTCAGCCTCATCTGCAATTTTGTTGCTCTCAACACAGAATCAAACATCTCTCCACCAAGCCCTGCTTTTCATTTTCCGTGGAAAGTGACATTTGAAGAGCATCCCCAGGCACTAGGAGTGTTCGTTGCCACTGGGTTGATCATTGTTTCCAGGTCTTTCTAGGGGCCAGAGCTGTAGATACATGTATACACATGAATACATAGATGCAAAACACACATGTGTACACTAAATATCATATGTGTACATGGCTATATTTGTATTTACTGATAAAATTCTTCACATGTTCACACTGATTCGTCCATCAAGTTTTTATAAACCTCTTTGATTCACTAAATCTCCTCTGTTCTACACCAGGAATCTTGTTTCTCAGGAATGAAAAGAATGAAAGAATGACAGAGAATGAAAGAATGACAACAGCCCGCGTGACCCATTGGCTTTATCTTGCAATTCGTCCCCAGCAGCCATTACCAGGCTGGTTCTTTAAGCATCGCTTGTATGAATTAGTTTTTATCAAGAGATTTACATAATAAAAACCCTGCTCTAAAGGGTTGCTTTTGATGAGTTTTGACAATTGTTCACACTCAACCCCATCCTAAATAGGATTTAGAAGATTTCCATCAGTCTAGAAAGTTCCTTTGTGTCCTTTTCACATCAATCCTGGCCCCAGAGACAACCACTTCTGGTTTCTATCTCTAGGGATTAATTTGGCCTGTCTTAGGAGCTCATGTGAACAGCGCCATGTAGTGTGTGCGCCTTGTGTCCCGCCTCCTCGCTCAGCATCTGCCTATAAGACTGGGCCATGTCGTCACATGTTGCTGCTCTGTCTGTCTGATGCTTAGAGCGCCACTGTGTGAACACACCACAGTGTGTTCCCCCGTTTTTCTATGGATGGTCATTTGGGTTGTTTCCAGTTTGGGCTTTATGAGCATGGACATTCTAACACAACAAATCTTTTGTGGCTGTGTTTTCATTTCTCTTGGGTAAAGACCTAGGAATAGAATTATGGGTCGTAGGGCTGACATATTCAGCTTTCTAAGAAACTGCCAAGAGCACTCCAAAGTTCTCATATTCTCCACTCCCACAGCCATGTATGAAAGCTGCTGTTTACACCCTTGCCAACATTCGACGCTATCAGTCTTGTTTATTTTAACCATTCTAGTGGAAACGGGATGGTACCTCATGGTGTTTTTATTTTGCACATTCTGATGACTAACGACTATAATGAGTTTATTGGATATGTTTATATCTTCTTTCGTGACATGATTATCTCTTGCCTATCTTTTATTGAGTTTTGCTTATCGTTGACCTATAGAAAATATTTATATAGTAAAGATAGGAATCCTTCATCATAAGTATGGATCATGAATGTTTTTACCAAGCTTTAACTTATCTGTTTTTTTTTATGAGTGTCTAAGATGAGCAGAAATTTTAGATTTTTTTATGAAAACCAATATGACAATGCTTTTGTGCTTGTATCTTATCCAAGAAATCTTTTTTTATCCCCATGACAAAGATGATGTCCTAAGTTTTCTTTTTTCTTTTTTTTTTTAAAAGATTTATTTATTTATTTATATAAGAACCAGGGTACAGGCCAGATGCACGGGAGGGTGAAAGGATTCACCAGAGACATAGCAGGGAACAGAACAGGCAGACTGACAAAGTATACTGCTGAGGGGAGCAGCGGGTACGACAGGAGAGATCTGCCTCGCTGGCCAGGCGGGATCGAACCAGCGCTGCAGAGGCTGCAGACAGCTTCACAGTGCGTCACTCAACCGCCTGTGCCACCAGGGGAGGCCCTGATGTCCTAAGTTTTCTTATAGAAATTCTATGTTCTAAACTTTACTTTTATTCTATGATCCTTCTCAAATTCATTTTGTATACGAGAGGTGCAAGTATTCAGTTGTTCAGCATAAAAAAGACTTTTCTTTACCCACTGAATTAACCTGGTGTCTTGGTCAAAAATTGAGTTGCCACATATGTGTGGGTCTGCTTCTAGATTCTCTGCTTAGTTCTGTTGATGATTTGTTCATCCTTATCCACATACCACGTTGTATTAAGTACTGTAGCTTCATAGTAAGTCTAAGAATTTTGTTCTTCTTTTTAAAAATGATTTTGCCCATATAAGATGCTTAGCAATTCAAAATAGATTACAGAATCAGCTTGTGCTTTTCTTCAAGGAAAAAACACTGGACTTTTGATAGGGATTGTACTAATCCCTAAATCAATGGTCATCTTTTTTTTTTTTTAAAGATTTATTTATTTATTTATTTATACAAGCACTGGGTACAGTCAGAAGCGCGGGAGGGTGAGAGAATTCACCAGAGCCAGACCGGGGAGCAGAGCAGGCAGAAGGACCGAAGTACACTGCTGAGGGGAGCAGCGGGCGGCAGGAGAGGTCTGCGCGCCATGTGGGACCCTCCTCCGGTGTCCGGGGAGCAGTCAGGGATCGAACCGGCGCTGCAGAGGCTGCGGGCAGCTTCGCAACCCAGCGCTCAACCGCTGCGCCACCGGGGAGGCCCTTAATAGTCATCTTAACAATGATGAATCTTCTGATCCATGAACATGGAATATTTTTCCATTATTTCACTAAGAAATGTTTTCACATTTTCAGTGTAAGTTTTATACATCTTTTCATAGAATTATTCCTGTGTTTGATGTTTTTTGAAGCCCTTGTAGTTGGCATTTTTAATTTCATGTTCCAATTATTCATTGCTTGACTTATAGCCAAACAAGTAGGCGCACCCTGGCTACTGTACTAAGAATAAATGATAAAGAGTGGAGGGAAAAGCAGAAGTAGGAAGACCAGTCAGCAGGCTGTGGAGATAATCCAGGGAAGGGAGGATGTGGCTTGAGAAATGGTGGCAGCCGTAGTTGTGTTGAGGAGAGATCAGACTGAAGCGAAAGCCAACAGGATTGTCTGATGGATTGGATGTCAGTCGCTAGAAGGAAAAGCAAAGTCCAAATAATTCCAAGGTCCTATCCTGACAACTAGAAAAGTAGAGTTGCCATTAGCTGAGGTGGAAAAAATTAAATGTGGTGCGGTTGGGTGGAAGGGAGGCATCAGGGGCTCAATTTTAGACATGGCCAGCTTGAGACCTTGTTAGAAAACCAGCCAGAGAGCCAGTGTGGCCTGGTCAGTTGTATGTGTGAGACTGGAGCTTGGGGGAGAAGGCTGCACTAGGGCCTAGATCCGGGGACCACCAGCACGTGGACTGGATAAGTTCACTAAGAGTGGATGCAAAGTGAGAAAGGGAGAGGTCTGGCGGGGACGCTGGGAGCTGAGGGAAGGTGTTTCAGTAGGATGGGGTATAATCACCCTTGTCTAGAATGATGACAGGGGAGCCGGGTGAGACCTGAGAATTGGCCATGGGATTTGACCTTGGTGGTTTTAACAAAAACATGCTTGTTACTAGGGAGCAGCACTCACCCCACTGGAGAGGGCGCAAGGGCACATGGGAGGAAAGGCGCCGGGTGAGCCCACAGGGACAGTTTGCTCAAGGTGGTTTTTCCATACACATGGTAGAAGTTTCTTGGGAGTTACTGGAGTAACTGTACCCAGAGTTTACAGGCATGTTGTCAGCCGTGGGGGGGGGGGCTGCTCTCAGCCTCCAGGAGGAGCCTGTAGGACCCGCTAATGAGGTGTGTGCCCAGGGGAGGCGAGTGGGAGAGGTGGTCTCCCTTCTGGCCTTCTGGGACTCCCTCTGACTGCCTTGGGGTTGGCAACTTCCTGGTTTCGGAAACCACCTGCTGAGCACAGACAGTGCTCCAGTTCCCAGCTGTAAGAGCTCAAAGTTCGCGGCAAGGATCAGCCTCTTCCTCGATCTACTTCTCAGAAGCTTGTCAAAGGCGTTCCATTAGCCCAGTCAGGGCGCTGAGGCTCTAGCTGATGGGGCGCCCGGGGTATGTGTCCTTACCTCGTCGGGGATCTCAGCCAACCGAGCATGGCAGTGAGAGGAGTGACAGTCCAGCTTTCCTGCTCCCACATGTTTCTACCGCGTGTCCCAGTTCATGCACCTCAGGAAGCCGGCGCGATGACGAATGACGTGGAGGGTGGCTTGTTCCGACTCCGGGTTTCCTCGGCAAGGGAGTGGGCCAGGGTCAACAGATTAGGGGGATAGCAGAGTCCTCCACTTGTCTGCTGCCAAAGAGCCCTTGGGGCTGCATTTCCCGAACATGTCAATAGAGCTCTGGCCCCCAGAACGCCCTGAGGAGGGCCTCCCAGACTCCCGCGGTTCTCAGCTGGCAGGTGGTGGCGGCAGGTGTCCCCTCCGCCCATCCACCTTGGCGACAGCCCACTCCGTCCCGCGGGCCTCGCCTGCCTGCTCTGCGGTGATTACGGCAGCGCCGCGCGCCCGTGCCACGTGTGGCTTTAATATTTTCAGCGGCCCTGGGTGTAGCTCACGTGTGTCTCTCCAGGTTCAATTCACCATCTCTGTTAGTGCCGTGGTTACAAAGTTGCCTGGGTTTTGAGGGTTCCCCCAACCCCGATCTCCCATGATCCCTGGTGTTTATATTGGGCGATTTTGCAGGATGTGAGGATGTTCAGGGACACACTTTATGTCTGAGCAGAAGTCCTGGCCCACCTCTTCAGGGGGACGCAGGCAAGGGCGAGGCGAGGGAGGCGCCGGGGGCCCTTGCTGTGGGGTCTCCCCGCTGCAGGTGGGAAGGCTCGCTGCCTTACTTCCAGGGTCCAGCAGGAAGGGGCCCCCCATCAGGCAAAAATGAGGACTCAGGGCTCACATCATCGTCGTCTCCCCGCGCACACATGCCCACTGGCAGCCGCAGCTTGGGGGGAGGCCATAGCCAGTCCCGAGAGACCACACTTAGCAGTTACTAAGGTTTCAAAAACAAATGTAGGGGGTAAAGTTAAAACTCAGAGTGTTTATAATTTGCTGGGTTTCCCCTGCATACCTGGAGGAGATGAGCAGCGCTCCTTTCCCAGGCATTGCCCTACCCCAGACCTAGCGCACCCCAGGCACAGTGTGAGGCATGCGGGGGGCTGTGCCAGTGGCCACCAAGGGCTGTGGAATCAAACTTATCAGATTTATAGATCTGGATGCCAGAGACCATCTGGCCAAGCCCTTCCCGTTGCAGATGGGGACACGGGAGCCAGAGAGGGCAGCAAGTTGTCAAAAGTCACAGAGTAAACCAAGGGCAGGACATACCTCTTCTGAGTCTGAGCTCTACCCCTGCCCCCAACTTCACCCCCAACTAAAGTCTCAACAGTTCTGAACACTTACCCTGTGCCAGGCCCAGCCCACAGAGCCAGGAGATGGGTTATAACCAGAGGCCTGGTAGGAAATTCTGTCCTATGGCTAGAGGAACCAATTAATGTGTTGGACTGGGCATTGCAGGGGATGCCAGGGCCTGGGAATAATGAGGCCACCCTGATCAGCCCTGCCCTGCACTCCACCAGGTGCAGACATTCCATGAAGACCTGCTGCAGCACTTGGAGAAGAACACCAAGCTGGACATGCAGTTCATCAAAGTGAGTCAGGCTGCCCCACCTCGGCCCCAGCCCATCACAGGCAGCACTGCTTCTCCCCACCTGCCCCACAGGCACACTGAGGCCACTGGGCATTGGCTGGCCCTAGGGGATGCACATCCCCATTGAGCCTCTCCGGCCCCATCCAGCACTCTGCCCCACGATCTCGGTGTTTGAGCTTTGTTGGCAACGTTTTTTCCTCCTCTCCCTGCCCCACCCAAGGACAGCCGCCAGCACTACGAGATTGAGTACCGCCAGCGAGCCGCCAACCTGGACAAGTGCATGTCGGAGCTGTGGCACATGGAGCGCAAGAGGGACAAGAATGCATGGGAGATGAAGGTGCAAGGGCTAGTGGGATGCAGCCTGGGGGGTGGTGCCCTCTGAGCTCCCCCACCCAGCACCGGCCAACTCTGGAGTATGGCTCACCCCATCCTTTGTGGTGAGCATAGCTGGAAGGGTCAGGCGGCTCCCCGTGGGGCAGGAGTCACTGGCTCATAAGGACCCCCACAGCACTGCTACTAGCCCTGCCGCTTCCTGACCCTCCCCAGGTTCCCCAGGCCTCCCTCTCTCCTCCTCCATGAGAAAACCCAAGGCCATCCTTAGCAAAGAGAAAATCCCATCAGCAGCCCCGACATCCTCTATCTCCCTCCTGCCCCTGGCTAAGGTCATTTCTTCCTCCCAGGCTCAGCGCCCCATCCCTGGCTTCTACATCCAAGACCCAATCCCACAGAAGAACTGTCTTTTCTGATTCATCTTCTGGCTCCCTTGATAAGCTCTTATCTCTCCTCTGCAGAATGTGCTCTCCTGAGTGGGAAATTATTAACCAACTCATTCACATTTTCATTAAGCCAACCTCCCTAGGCCCCACATCTGTGCAAAGTGCTGGGGAAAAAGGGATGGCTCAGCACCAGCCTGCCTGGGAGAAATTGCCCAGGCCAGGGGGATGCAGAGGCCAGGCTCACGAGAGGGCAGACTCAGGAACCAGGATGGGCTGAGTGCTCAAGGGAGGCTTCCAGGAGGAGGCACCTGAGTCAGAAGGGACAGGGACACTTGGGACAGCTGGCATTCATGGGGGCTGTGATGAAGCACCTACCTACTGCCTCCAGCCAGAACCCCCTGTCCCCACAGGAGAGCGTGAACCGGCTGCATGCCCAGATGCAGGCCTTCGTGTCGGAGAGTCAGCGCACAGCTGAACTGGAAGAGAAGCGGCGATATCGCTTCTTGGCTGAGAAGCACCTAGTGCTGTCCAACGCCTTCTTGCAGTTTTTTGGCCGGGTGAGCTGGGGCTGCAGGACTGTGAATGGGCACTTCCAGGGGTGAACTGGGAGCTGGGAGTGTGCAAGAATTTCCTGCCCATCTTCCCTTTCCCTTCTTTCCTCCCTTTCCATAGATGTCTGTCTATTTGCTCTCTCCATCTGTTTCTCTGTTGACTCATTTCTGTGTTCATTTATATCACTGGATAGTCATTCATTTATTCGTTTATGATTTTGTTTATTCTCATATTCATTCATTAGCTCATGCATTTGTTTACATATGAGCCGTTTATTTTTTCATTCCTTCAGGCATACATTCACCATTCACAAATTCATCAATTTGTAGGTTTATTCAATTATTGTCTATTAATTTATCTTTTTTTTGTTAAAGATTTATTTATTTATTTATACAAGCACTGGGTACAGTCAGAAGCATGAGCGGGTGAGAGAATTCACCAGAGCTAGAGCAGGGAGCAGAGCAGGCAGAAGGACCGAAGTACACTGCTGAGGGGAGCAGCGGGCGGCAGGAGAGGTCTGTGCCCCATGTGGGACCCTTGCCCGGTGGCCAGGGAACGAACCGGAGCTGCAGAGGCTTTGGGCAGCTTTGCAACCCAGCACTCAACCACTGCGCCACCTGGGAGGCCCTATTAATTTATCTTATTTAAATCTTCTATGCTTTCATTATATCTGGTATACTAGTCAGATTCTTTCATTTCTCATTTGGATTCCTAATGGATTTTGCTTTCTGTATTTAGCTGCCATGTTGTTTAGTGCTTTGGAGTTTGTGACAATGACATCTTCTTTATAAATATTTCTATGTATCTACTAAATGTTCCTCATAATTTAGTCTGAAACTTTCAAAATCAATTTTGCTGGAGATTAATATTGCTCATCCTAACTTCTCCTCCCTTATTTCTTGGTTTTAACTGTGTTTTCTGTTATTAGCGTCAGCTCAATTGGTTTTGACCAATCAGACAATGTATGTCTTCTAACAGAAGAATTTATCTTATTTCTATTTCCCCCATTTAACACAGTAACTGATATGCCTATTTTATTCCTTCTAGAAAACATGGGTTCACTGTATTTCCTTTGTCATTTCTTCTTTTCCCCCCATTCTTATTCTAGTCAGTTTCCACCTCTGTAGTTTGGAAAGTTCTACCGTTCTTTTCCTCCTTACTAATGGTTTCCTCACATTGTGACCCTTAAAATCACATCTCTTGTTTATATCTTTAAAAATATATATTGACACCCCACACACTACTTAGTCTATTGATCCCACCACCGCCACCCTATAAAATGAGATCTTGAGAAGGATTTCCTGCCCTTCCAAATACTTTATGATGAGTACTTTAGAAAATGTTTACTGCTCCCCTCAGCCGCTCCAAGCCCCACTTCTTGGTTTTGCCGAGATAACTTCAGGACTTAGTTCCAGATTCTCACTGGTCATTTCTTTGCAGCCTGGCCCTTCTATTTCAAGAGACTTTGCTTGGATTACATATGTTACCTTGCTCGGTGCACTAACAGCATCCACTAGCATTTCACCACATGCGTGATCAGATACACTGCTCACCACTGTCCTCACTCTCCTCCACCTCCTACTGGCCTGAGGTCTCTCCTTTGATTAAATTGTGGTGGTTAGAGAACACTCCTGAGTATTTTCTGCAGACACACTGAGTGCTTGTACATCATAGAAGTCTTCTTTTATCCTGACTATTGAGTGCCAGGTTGACTGGTTGCAGAACTCCATACATACGGGTATCTTCTCCCCGCCTCTGAGATGACATACCTTCTCCCAGTGCCCTATGTTGTAGATGCTGAGCCTGATGCTGGTCTGTCTTCTCCCTTTCAGTAACTGGATCTTGGACGCTTGAGGCTTTTGTGTCCTTAGGGCTCAAAACTTGCCCAGACACTACTGAGATGAGTGCCTGTTGGTGCTCCTTCATTCTGTAGGCTCAAATCAGTCTCAGCCCGAGCAGCTATTACCTCCTCCATTTCTTTAATTATTACCTCTTTGCCATCTTTCTTTTTCTCTTCTTTAAAATGTTTTCTCCTTGTGAATATTCTTGTTTTTCTTTTCTTTTTTTTAATTGAGGTAACATTGATTTATGACACCGCCTCTGATTCAGAGGCCGAGGGCCCACTCCCCAGATGGATGTCCCTCTGCCACACCACCGCCATGAGCCCCACGCTTCTCCCCCAGGCTCGGAGTTGGTTCCTCCTCACACCCTCCTCTCCCAGTGACCCTCCCGAGGAATTTTTTTTCAGCAGTTTTACTGAGATATAGTGAGCGTAGCATGCACTTTGCATGTTACAGAAATTAGCTCTTTCTTAGGGGTGAATTGCAAATATTTTCCTTAGTTCCTCACTTATCTTTGAAGTTGCTTTTAGTAGGTTTTGCCATGTTAAGAAAATGTATCCTTATTTCATCAAATTTATTGGTCTTGTTATAGGACAGGGAGAGGGTCAGCCCAAACCCCGCAAACCTGCCTATTCTAAATGGGTTCTGCCATCCGCTGCATCAACACAAAAACATATAAGACTTTAATGGGAAGGAACTTTAATAAAAGTAGGAAACAATACAGGAAAGGCAAAGAGTCTAGTTTCTAAATGAAGCACCCAAAGTTACCCGTCCCCTCATGGGTAAAAGTCCATCCAAATGGGATTGGCCCAGAACAAGGCCCCAAAGCCTGCCACAAGTCTAAAGCATCTTCCAGTGGGGACCCACAGAAAAGGGTCAGAAATAACCAGACAAGCCCGGAAGGAAAAGAGCAAAATCAACATCAAGATAAAAACTGCCATTGTCACCTCCCCATGGGTCTCACCCACATCTGTGTCACTCAGCCTACGACCAAAAGACAAGCGCAGTTTCTTCACGTGTCTCTAGGCTCCATGCGCCTCCTCCAGGTCTCCTGGCTCCATCCTGCTTCCTTCCTCAGTCTCTTCTGCAGCTTCTCCTCTTCCTGCTCAGCTCCACCCTCCCTTGGGTGGGGCAGGGAACCTCCCCCTTTCCTGGGGACCACCCTGTTACAGTCTTTTATAGTTTTTTTAAAAATCATATTTGGAAGGGCCTGTCAGCTACACAAATACTTTTAAAATTCTCCCGTGGTCTCCTCTGTGTTTTTCAAACTCTGCAGTGTTTTTCCCCAAACACTAACTGAACTACCTGGGGGCAGGGCTGAGGGCAGACAGTTAACTTAAGTTCTGTCCAGGCCTGGACTCCCTGTATCCCGAGCATCCTGGTAGGTGCTCCCTGTTAAATGTTCTCAAATTGGACAAATCCCCCTCTTAATTATGGCATGTAGACTGTAATGGACTCGCTTTGCTTACTGTCACTGAAAAAAAGTGCACAGGCTTTTAAAATGTATCCTGTTTTGCTAGTTAATTTTGCAAGGAAATAGAGCATGTGTCCAGCTAGGGACCAGCTGGCCTAGTTGCTACTGTGACATGGGACCCTGAGTCTTTCTATCTTGCTGCCTGAGAGCACTCTGAAGTTTGTAGCAGGGAGAAATCATGAAAAGGCCCAGGAAGCTTCCTCACACCGCGTCAGCACAGACCATCCCCTCATTACTGGGTGTGAGGCCTTGAGTTAGTCACTAACTGCTCTGACCCTCAGCTAATATATGGCACTTACCTCCCAGGGCTAATGCACTTGTCCATAAAGGTATCGATTACGGTATCATTATCTTAACATAGAGCCTGGCACAGAATAAATGTTTTTCCTAAGGGGACAGTCTTGAGCTAGACCTTGGAGGAGGGGATGTTTGAAAAGAAAGTGGAGAGAACTTTATAACTGGAGAGCACAGTATTTTGATTATACCTGGGAAATCATTTATAGAGTTGTGATAACAGACAGGTCGATGCCATGAGATAGAGTTCCCAAGTAAAGGGAGAAACTAGAGTTCCCAAGTAAAGGGAGCATGCTGTGCGAGCAGTGTCATGCCACTTGGGAAGTAGCTGGGGTGGGCAAGAGGCAGAGAGCAAAGGGAAAGTGACCCAGAGCCTTTATTATGTTTTTCACGAGGTCAAAGCCTGATAAGCAAGTTTAGAGTCTAGGGTTGGAGAGTTTGAGTAGTTTCAGTGGACTCTAGGCTGTAGACTACTAGCCTCTAGTTGTCTGAGAGCTGGCCCTGGGGCGACTTAGGGCAGAATTACTGTGTAAGTTAAATAAAGGAAGTGGCGAGGGATATGAGTTTTGAGTTAGTTGGTATGCATGCAGAAGGAATACTCACAGGCAAGTTGTTTATTACCCCTGGGATAGTCAGCCCTGGGAGGCGCAGTCTCTCCAGGATTAGTAAAGTCCCAGAATTAAAAAAAAAAAAAGGAATTAATCCACACAGCCAGTCTAACATCTAAAGTTTCTCCCATCACAAAATGATGTGGACTATATGATCAGGGCTGAGCTTCCTGTCCTTGACAGTATTCAAGTATGTTGGATGCCCATGTGTGGTGGCTACCGGAAATAGGATTCTATGTACATGACTGCGATCGACCAGAAAACTCTATTTGAAAGGCCCCTTTTAGAAAACTACTCAAACTGGCTTAAATGGAAAAAAGTATTTATTACTTTAGTTACTGGGAAGTGGGAAGGTTTCAGGTATAGCTGGATCCAGGAGCACACAAGATGTCTCCAGCGATTTGCCACACCCTGTTCATTAGTTTTAGCACCTTATGTTGGCTTTGCTCTACCTATTCTTTAGCAAATCACCTATTATTTAGCAAACCCCTGAAGTGAAAGGACGTACTGGTTTACAGTTTAGTTCAGGGTAAGTACTGAGATTGGGTTCTTCAGTGAGTGCCATCCTGGAGCCCATCACTATAGCCAGGAGAATGGGCAACTTGAGTTTCCCCCTTCCTTTTATAGCCGGGCAGTGGGCAGCCCATCCAAAGCACATGGACTGAGAGAGAAGGCGGGGGAAGGTCCTCCAGGAAAACTGAGGTGCTTTTGAGCAAAGAGGAGGCGGGATGGACGACACAGTGACACCGCGGTGTCTTTTGGTTCCTTCTGGCTAGAAAAAAGGTCATTCCTCACCTTGCAGGGTCGTCGTCCCCAGGTCTAGGTGCCACCTGTGAGTTGGGGGCCACTCAGACCTGACGGCCGCCCGTGTCCCCGCCCAGGCCCGGGGGATGCTCCAGAACCGCGTGGTGCTGTGGAAGGAGCAGTCAGAGGCCAGCCGCGCGCCGTCCCGCGCCCACTCCCCGGGCCTGCTGGGGCCCGTGCTGGGGCCGCCCTACCCCTCGGGCCGCCTGACGCCCACCCGCCTGGACATGGTGAGGCCCTGGGCACTCCCACTGCCGCTCGTGCCCCCGCCGCCATTCGCGCCCCCGCCGCCCCGGCGCTCTCCGCGGGGCCCTGGGGGCTGAGGCCCGCCGCCTGGAGCCTCCTCCCGCCCAGGGCGCCCCTCTACGTCGCGCCCCTCAGCCGGCCCTTCCGCCCCGGCGCGGCCTCCGCGCCCCGGGTGGCTCGGCCGGCGCCCCGTGAACCCCTACGCCGACGTC
>NW_023603859.1:0-5528 GCF_014898055.3 Talpa occidentalis | reverse complement strand
GCGGAGGGTAAGAGAATTCACCAGAGCCAGAGCAGGAACAGAACAGGCAGAAGGACTGAAGTACACTGCTGAGGGGAGCAGCGGGTGTGGCAGGAGAGGTGTGCGCGCCATGTGGGACCCTCACCGGCAGCTGGGGATCAAACTGGTGCTGCGGAGGCTGCGGGCAGCTTCACAGCCCAGCGTTCAACCAGTGCGCCACCGGAGAGGCCCTGAAGCCTTTTTAAAAAAAGATTAATTTTATTATTTATGCATACAAGAGCTGGGGTGTAGGCCAGAGGTGAGGGGGCGGGGGGAGGGTGAGAGGATTCACCAGAGACAGAGTGGGGAGTAGAAAAGGCAGATCCACTGAAACATACTGCTAAGGGAAGCAGTGGGTGAGACAGGACAGGTCGGCTGCTCCATGTGGGTCAGCTCCCTGGCTGGGGGTCAAACTCGTGCTGCAGATAGTTTCATAGTGCTGAGACTTAACCCCTTGCACCAACAGGGAGACCCTACTGCAGAAGGTTTTTATTGGATATGGGTAAAAAATGAATCCATAAGATCTGCTCCCTAAGCTCCTTTGAGCAAGCCAATTTCTTTGCTAAAGGCATGCAAAATAGTGTACAGATGCTGGGTGATCTATTATCAGCCATCTAAAGCAGTTCTCTTTGCTATGTTTGAACAGAAGGAATGAGTTGCACCATGTACCCTAAACCAGGCATTTTTATTGCAGTCCCTAGCACCAGACACCAGTGTTTCTGTCCACATAGAGTGTCCTGCCAGGGACAGAACCACCTCAGCAGGCATCTGTCAACTCTTTTCTCACTAGGGGCATCACACTGCCTGGGGCATTGATCACAGGACACACCCAGTCAAGTCAGGGCTATTAAACAAACTGCCAGTAAAAGCCTATAGCTCTGCTTAACCCTCACGAGTTTCCTTCAGGTTCTGGGCCACATCTAACCTCCTGATGGAGGAGAGGCATCTGAGCCCTTCCTTCCCCTTCTGCCCTGAGAACCCTGAGCTTCACAAGAAACTTCCTCGCCCAGGTAGGCTTTCTCTTACTATTATCTCGGCCCCAACACTGGCCACTGACTCCTGAGGCCACTCTTTAAACTACCTGCTTTCTCTGCCCCTTGCTCCATCATGCTCTTGCTGGTTTTTCCTCAAACTTTACCTCCCACCACTTCGCTAAGCAATTAGAAGGCACTAGGAGGACCCCAGAAGCTGGACCTTGGTCATTCAGGAAAGGCAGTGGTCTGGGCTTGGATCTCAGCACTGTCGCTTACTAACTAGGTAAGTCTGAATGAATTGCTTAGCTTATTACACCACAGTTATTAGGGAAAACCTACCTTTTGTGTTGCTGTGAGGATTAAATGAGTTAATACAGGTAAAATCTTTCTATAGAACAGTGCCTAGTGCAGAGCAGGCCCTCAATAGATGTAAGTCATTATTCTCCATCTCTGTCTTCAGGCTTCTTTACACTAAGAAAACCTCTCCAGAAGACCACCTCACAGCACAAGAATTCTAAGTCTCATTTTAAGAAAATGTTACCTGAGAGAAACTAACCTCCATTAACAGTCACTCCAGAATCCTATACTTCCAAGAGCTTCTGCAGTTGTGGAAAAGCATTTTTCAATTTTAAATTATTAATCTAATCTGACACAAATCTCATCTTTAATGCAAGCAAGAGAGAGGATCTGTCAAGGTTGATACATATAAAAATCAATTCAAATACAGTTCAAGGAAAACTGCATTTACCAAAACTACAGAGGTAGATCCAAGGCAAAAAAATCTTGAACTGCCATGCTGATTTACTCCGCTGTTGAATAAAGACAGAGTAAATATCCTTCAAAACTGGTTTACATGCACACTGGTTAAGAACAATGAGGGTGAAGAATCCTCCCTGACATACTTTTAAGTAAAGGAGGCAAGTTCCAGAACCATCTACCAGTAAAAACAAGGAAAAAATTGATGTGCTCTGAAAATATGTTTGCTTTTTATTATCAAACACTTTAAAAAAAAAAAAAAACCCATTGAGTTTATTGTGTTCTTCCCATCACCTTCAGTACTCTCCCAGAGAAAAAGTTCGAGCAGCACATTTTTTACAATTTCATGGCATTTTAAAAATCCATTTATTTATGTATATTTTACATCATTGTTCATTTTTGTACATTGCTTTCTCCACTCAGGTGTAGTCCCCACCACCAGTTCACCAGTGCACCATCACCATAGTCCCTTGTGCTCTTTCCTCCCCTGTTTTGATCCCTCTCTCACCCTCTATTCTGAAGAATGTCTGATTTATATTATTAATGTCTTATTTATGTCTGTTGATTTTGGTTTTTTAATTTATTATTTTTTTCCTGATCCCTTATTTGGTTCCCCTATATTCCTCCTATAAGTGAAATCTTCCAATATTTTTTCTTTTCCTTCTGGTTTATTTCACTGAGGATAATCCCTTCTGGCTCCATCTATTTATTTTTGTGTTGAAGAACTGAGGTGTATAGGCCAGAGGTGCAAAGGAGCAGGGGGGCCGTGGTGGTGTAAGAGGATTCACCAGAGACAGAGTGGGGAGCAGAATTGGCAGATCTACTGAAATACACTGCTGAGGGGAGCAGTGGGCAAGACAGGAGAGGTCTGCTGTCCCATGTGGGTCAGCTCCCTGGCCAGCGATGGAACTCGGGTCGTAGCTAGTGGTGACAGCACTAGTGGTCATAGCTAGTCATGAGACTTAACCCCTAGGCCACCAGGGAGGCCCCCTCAAACACTTTTATATCTATCTGTCCATTCCTTGTGTTAAAAATAGCTTTTTGAAAGTAACTTAGATTTATACTTGGCTCTGGAGTACAATCTTATAATAAAATTTATTTGGTTTTTTTTTTTGAGCATATGCCAGTGGTTAGATGGTAGTGTGGTGGTATGGAAGAAGGGAGTCTAGGTCCTGCTACAGATAACCCACAAAGTGGGTAACCCACAGGGAGCTGGCTGAAAACCCATGGAAGAAAGGCCTGGAAGCTGTGCCCCTTCTGTCTATGGGTTTGCTATTGTTACTGGCGTCCAAATGATGGTGGAAAGGTAAAAGTTAAAGCAGAATGGCTTAATATGATTGAGCTGACCTGAGGGACTTCCCAGAAGGCAAATATTAATAACATCAATTTTAACAAACACATAAGTCTGCACAGTAAGAACACATCTAAATTACTACTAAAGCTTTTAGCAAATTGAGCCACAACAATAAAATTTTACCTTAGCATGTCTTCACCCTCCTTTAAGTAGCCCTCTTGGGGAGAATAAGAAGTCGGCAGAAAAGGTTTATATGGTTTACTGCTAAAAAACCAACAAAGACAAAATTACACTTAAGAAGAAATTATTTCCCGTAGTCCATACATTAGTTTCCACAGTTCTGGTACACTCAAAGGTGATTAACTCTTCAGTTAAACTGCATTTTAAAAAGTCTAACAATGGTTTTTCTCAAGACTTCTGGATTTTTTTTCCAGCATATCCACTCTATTTTATAGTGCCTATTTCTATTTTTATGAAGTGTGTTTTGCCCAACTGCTTTGCAGAATTGACAACGAAAGGCACGGTTCTGTTGCAAGAAAAAGTGCTACGAACTCACCGACAGAAAGGGACTTCAACATCATGAATCTGAATCATCCAATTGAATTAAACCTAAATATAAGTATGGAATATTGGAGGTGTTTGGTAATTACCTGTTTTTAAAAACCACCCCTATAACATATACAATAAGGTAGACCAGTGTTACCTTGTTGCAAAGCAAACCAATCTGGAAAGACAATTGTAGGCATATGAAATAAAGTATTTAATTTGCTTTAAAATAGGTTTCTTTTTAACTTTCTCTTTGCAAGATGTTTCACCAACATCATCATAAACGTTCAGGGGTCATGGACCACTGCATTTGACACTAATTCCATGGAGCTTATGAAAGAAAATTCCTAAACGTGCATCAATTCTGAGTACTAAATAAACATCCTTGATTAAGACTACTGCTATGTTTACATGCCAAGTGCATTTTGACACACACGGACACCATCCTCCTCAGGTGCGAGTTGTGTGGTTAACATATAACGTGGATCTAAATCTAAGACAAAAATAAAGGGCAAAGTCTAAGAAGAAAATGGCTGTTCCAGATTCTTGGCGGAAACAAAAAAGGGGCTAAATAAGATTAACCATTATGAATTGGGCTGAGAGGGTTAAAGAGTTACTAGAAAGCATTCTGCTTCCAAAAAGGATAAGGAGCACAGATGCTCTGCTCGACCCTCTTCTCGACGATCCCAGCCAAGTTTGAAGGCCATGAGAAGGAATAAGCAGATGGTCCAATGTGAGCAAGTCAAAAGGAAGTTGCATTTGCCTTATTCGGCTTCCTAGCAACTAGACTGAATGATGCCAAGAAAACCAGCCTGCTCTAAGGAGAAACGCTGCAGGAAATTTGGAACCCCGTGGTCAGGCAGAGGAGAGGCCTCCAGACACCCCCACCTGGCAAAACCAATCCTGGGCCTACCAACACCCACACTTTCCAGCCCCCCAGCACCTCCATTTCCCTTTCAGTTCCAGCTCCAGCCTACCTGGCCTTGCTAATGTCAACCCCTGACTAGTCAAACTTCTTCCCCAACAACCTTTCAAACTCCAGTCGCATAGATGAGCAATCTGGCCCGGCAAAGAATAACTTCCCACTGCTCCCTGGGAGGGAGGCCTCCAAGCACACTTAATGAAACGTGGCCAGCTGGACAGAGGCTTCCACAGCGCTCAGACACTGCAACCTAAGGCTGGGAGAGCCAGGCATTTTCTCCCAAAAGCCTGAGAAACATCCCTCCCAAAGCCACGGTGTATTTCCGTCCCTCTGCTTGCAAATAGTCCCAACTAACCTGGGGATTCCCGAATGCACCGTGTAACGGAATCACACTCTGGCACGAATCATTTTTGTGAAAGCAAATAAATATGCATAGGAAAAAATTCCCAGTAGTGCTAACGGCCAAGGAAAGACCTGAACATTAATAAATGCAAGGTTCCCCTGAGGCCTGGTAATGTTACTCTTTTGCCATATTCTCTGTGGCCTCCCTGTGGTAGCACCCTTAAAACTGCAGTTCTTGGGCCTCCCCGGTGGCGCAGCGGTTGAGCGCTGGGTTGCAAAGCTGCCTGCGGCCTCTGCAGCACCAGTTCGATCCCCGGCTGCTCCCTGGCCACCAGAGGAGGGTCCCACATGGCGCGCAGACCTCTCCTGCCGCCCGCTGCTCCCCTCAGCAGTGTACTTCGGTCCTTCTGCCTCTGCTCCCCGCTCTGGCTCTGGTGAATTCTCTCACCCTCCTGCGCTTCTGACTGTACCCAGTGCATGTATAAACAAAACAAACAAACAAATAAATCATAAATAAATAAAAATACATGCCTCTTTAAAAAAAAAAAAACCTGCAGTTCTCTTACTCACTGTAATGGGGCAACCACTGTCAAATGGACAATGGAACTTAGAGTTACAAACACATCTTGGGAAGTAAAAACAGTTTCACAGATATTCAATATGTTTTCAATGTGTT
>NW_023603856.1:0-5534 GCF_014898055.3 Talpa occidentalis | reverse complement strand
CACTTCCCTCTCCCTGGCCTCGCTCCGCACGCACACCAGCCTGTGCAGGGGGGCCTGCAAAGTGTGGAGCCACCGCTGTCCCGGGATTTCTCATCCAGGCCCAAATGCAAATTCTGACCCCTTCCGTGAGGCAGGTGCCCCGGGCGTCCAGCCCGTGGAAGGTGCAAGCAGCTGGCAGAGAGCAGCGCCTCCCTGGAAGTCACAGCTCCCTGCTGCCCGCAGGGCTGTCTGGGCCCGGCGTCCAGGTCACGTTGAGACCTGGCTCGCTTCCCCCGATCCCGCATGGGGATGTCCTCAGAGACGGAGGTGGTTTCTACTGCTGGACTTCCTTCCTCAGACAGCAGGAACGCGGAGCCCGGGGTACCTGTTTCGACAGGAGAGAACAGCAGTCGGGGTGGTGTGTGAACCCCAGCCCCTAAAATGCACAGTAATGTCAGCCCATGTTAGGTCCATAAACTTTTTTTTAAGAAGAAAATACCCTGATTATTTCTGCACCACATGCCAAAGCCAGCAGGGGCAAATCAGGTCAGATTGCAGGGGATACCCAGACTCTTTGTTCTCAGCTCTCCCTGTGGGAGGAAACCAACCTGACTCTCACACGCCCCTCCTGTTGGAAAGTTGGTTATTACTGATCGCCTCCTTGGCTGGTGGGCTTGGCAAGTGGTGGTGAAATGCCAAAGCTGTACTGAAAGGTAATTAAAGGGTCAGATGTACCCTTCTCTACCAAACTGACAGAGAAAGTGCCCTCCGGCCAATCCCTCGCGTCCTGTCACTTTGCCATCTTGCCTCTACTTTTAGAACATTTTAAAGAGTCACTAAAACCCAAGCATTTTTGAGCGCCTCCTCTGTGTGCAAAATCATGTTTCATGCTTGTGACTTTAATACACGGGTCCTAGAAAACATCGCATCTCAAGACTCGGTTTCTAGTCACCAGGGAAAGGATTTTAAAATTAAAGTCAGAATGAGGAGATGCTGTTAATTGGCACTCACACCTTTTTATGCCGCTGTGACAATGTAAGTTCGTGGGCACCATCTCTGTAGGCGGCTTTCAGGGACAAGAGAAAGGAGGCAGGACCCCATTCTCAAGCACTCACCCACCAACAGGATACACACCCCACTCCACTGTGGTGACACAGGTCCTGGAGGTCGTGAGGCCAGAGGTCGAGTCTGACAGTGGCCCCAGGGGAAATGCCAGTTGAGAACACCACAAACAGATGGCCAGGCCCTTCTCTGCGAGGTCAAAAAACAGGAGATTGAGGGGCCTCCCCTGGTGGCGCAGGCAGTTGAGCGCCGCGCTGTGAAGCTGTCCACAGCCTCTGCAGTGCAGGTTCGATCCCCGCCAGCCGGAGAGGGTCCCACATGGCGCAGCAGACCTCTCCTGTCTCGCCCGCTGCTCCTCTCAGCAGTGTATTTCGGTCATCTGCCTGTTCTGCTGCCCACTCTGTCTCTGGTGAATCCTCTCACCCTCCCGTGCATCTGGCCTGTACCCTGGTTCTTGTATAAATAAATAAATAGATAAATCTTTAAAAAAAAAAAAAAAAAGAACAGGAGATTGAGGTTTTAACTCCACAAACCCCACTATAGAACAGGCACTCGACTTGGGGAACTTTCACATACATTACCTAGTTTAATTCTTTCAATGGCAAATGATTCATTGCCATTAAGATTAAGAAGTTTCTGTAACCAAGATGAAAAAGCATACATTGTGCAAAAATGAAAAATGATGTAAAAAATATAAAAAAAACTTAGAAGTTTCAATATTTTAACAAAATAAACCCCACAGCCTTGCAGGAACACGTGAAAATGCCAAGTCCTTCCCCATTTGTTATAGAGATTTTCCAAACATATAAATGGTTGAGGACATCTACATACAGATTCCCTGGTGTAACCTAACGCTTCCTAAAAATCCTAACAGTTACTTAACAGTTGACTCTACAAAGATGTTCACACTGTACTTAAGGGGATTTAAAGGATTTTCAAAAGGTAATTTTGTCCTCTGCACTTTTTGCTTTAAGTGTCTCTACTCCCTGTGGAAAAGGCCATGAGGCCACCCAGGAAACTAACTCCACATAAGGCCTGGAGGAGGGTATTCATGGAAGACTTTGTGGAGGAGGTGACTTTCCATAATAGATAAATTAGGAATGAGAATCCAGGCAGAACAGCCAGGACAAACAAGCTCCAGAAGGTAACAGAGCATAGCATGCTTTAGGTTGAAAGGTCGAGAGTGCAGAGATGAAGCTAGAAAGGTGGACAGACAGCAATGCTCTACTGCTTGGTATTTGGGGGTTGACTACCTGCTGTTTGAGGATCTCTAGACCTGTGGTCTACAATAGGAGGTGAATTGACCCCCAGGGCACCTCTGGCACTGTCTAGAGATATTTTGGTCATCACAGTTGAGAGGAGATGCTACTGGCATCAATGGGTGAAGCTCGGGGGTCCTCTGAGTATTCCACCATGCACAGGGTAACCCCCAAGGAAAAGAATCATCTCCCTGAAATGTCTTAGTGCTCAGGTTGACAAAGCTCTTGGCCGTGGTGACTTGTTTCCTTGTTGTTCTGGGCCTTGAAGGCAGATGAAAAGAGGGTTTAAACTTTGTGTCTTCGAATAAGCATGTTTTAGAACAAATATTTATCTAGAATTCCTGTTTCCTTTTGAACTGGGTTGGGGAGGGGATTGGGCAGGGGAGAGAATGACTTTAGAGAGAAATATTAACCTTGCAAATATGCACATTTTCAATTCACATCCTAGTGACAGGCTACAACTTGTAATCAGTATAAAATGATTTTCCGGGAGAGTAAATGCTTATTTTCACTGTCTTGATGTTGGCACTGGATTACTTGGTATTAATCCCAGGGTGACACAGTCACATTTGGAAGCCGTGAGATTTATTTGGATGTCTTGTGGGGCCAGGGGCAGCCTACATTTTACATCCTTGATCTTGGAGAATTTAAATAATAGAACTGCTTTCCTATATACACCAGTGGTGTGAAAAGGAAGTTATCCATTCAGGACAAATTCCAAAAGCCATGCAAAGCCAGAGGAAGGGGGAGGGGCAACATCATTTTCATGGTCCAGTCCATGGTTAGCAGCAGCGACTATTGGTACAGCAAACAACTAGCACTTATTAGACACTGACTGTATGCCAGCTCCCTTGCCACATGAGAGCAAGAATCTGAGCTTGAACCCACCAGTTCTCACACACATTCAAACAGTCTCTTGCCCTACCTGTGCCCTGCCGTGCAGCTGTGCTTGGTACAGTTGTTCTAACCAAATGTGCCACCATTCTCCCTTATGCAGTCACAGTATTCAACAAGCAAACTTGTCCTATAAGAACCGGGTAGAGAATATTCCCAGTTTGCCAACCATACGCAACTCCTCAGCTCTGACCTGGTGTAAAAATAGCCATAGACAATATGGAAACAAACCAGCAAATTTAGATATTAAGTGCCCAGCATCATGTGTGTGACGCCACTTATGTCCACACATGGTAGCTGTTAATATTACTCTTTGTTCTAAGGAGTTTTTGTTTTTGTTTTTTTAAGATTAATTAATTTATTTATGCATACAAGAACTGGGGTGTAGGCCAGAGGTGCAGGGGATGAGAGAATTCACCAGAGACAGAGTAGGGAGCAGAACAGGCAGAGCTACTGAAATATACGGCTGAGGGGAGCAGCGGGCGAGTCAGGAGAGGTCTGCTGCACCATGTGGGTAGCTCCCTGGCCAGGGATCAAACTCATGCTGCAGTGGCTGCGGATAGCTTCGTGGTGCTGAGACTCAACCCCTTGTGCCACCAGGAAGGCCCTGTTCTAAGAGATTTTGTATCTTTATTATGAGAATGGTTAACAGATGAACAGGAAAATAAGATGAAGTCACTTAACTCCAGGACTCCTCTCTCAGTTGCTGGTCCCGCCTCAGAGTTGCCTGTTTGACATTCTCTCAGTAAGGAAGGTGGCCTCTGAGGTTTACAAATAAACTATTGCCCCATCCTTTGGGCAGATGCATGTGGAAGGTATTCACTAGAAAAAGGATTCAGCACAGAACCTAGAAGTCCATGAAAAGATATTCCCAGCAGATGCCTGGAATCAGGAAGAGCAGAGAACAAGCAACACTCTCAATGAAAATGTTAACCGCTCAAGTGTTTTCATAAATGCATTCATTTTATTATTTTACATGTACTGCTAAACCTAAAAATCAGTTTTCCTAAGAACATGGCTTGCAGTCAGTAGAATCCCAGATATCCTTGCCAAAAACTTAATTTTTAATTCTGCAGTTAATTGTTGACTGTCTTGCACGTACAGTCACTGCCACAGATGCCAGAGATGTGCAAGGACGCCGGACTGTGCTGGCCTTCGAGGGGAGGGGAGCAGTATGAGGTAGTAGGTGAAAGGGCAGGAAGAGCGGGAACAGGTAGCAGCACCTGGATTAATGGGACACTCTCTGTGAAAGCACTTCCAAAAGCGTAAAGCAAAATACAAATATATATGTGTATTTTCAAGCAGTTGCTGGAATAGGGAAAATGTGACTTTTAGAAGAAGAATTAATAGACTCGCGACCTCTGGACATGGAGGTGATGAGTGAGTAGAGGAGAAGCAGGCCGAGATGGCAGCCCCGGCCTGGATTCTGCACAGGAAAGGGTTGGCTGTGTTCAAAGAGCCTGCAACGGCCTCGAAACTCAGCCTCCTGAAGTTTATTTCCTGTCTCGGGCACTCTGTGACACATTTCCAAATGGAAAAATCATTCCCAGTTGAGCTGGCTGAATATCTTGAATAAATAATGCAGAAATTATTAAGACATTTTCCAGAGGACCCCAGTACTTCCTGCCGAGACAAAGGGGCTGGATTTGACATCAGCTCACTCAAGAGGTTAAAAATAAAATCTGTGGCCAATTCAAACTTCCCTTCCAACTGTTTTTCAATAATCTGAGCTTGGGCTGGGAGACAACCCTTGTAACTCATTTCTTCAAACCATCCCAATGTCACTCACTGAGTCGTGAGCCCGGCCAAGCGGACATGCCGCTGGCTAGTCACTGTCCTGGACCGTGGGAAGAGGAAGCGCATCGGGATAAATGATGGCTTCTCTGGTCCAACTAGGATGTTAAAAAGAAGAGGAGGCTTAACGAGGAGGAAATGTTCCAGTAACATGCGCCGTACTTTGGGTCAATCATGGAGTCACGAGTTGGAAGCTATTAAGGATCTTAAAGGGAATAACACAAAAAATATTTGCTCCCACATTCAGTGCTTCCTACGAGCCCACCACTACCTGGTGGTGACCCTAGAAGAGGCAGGTGCTTATCTCCACTGTACAGATGAAGAAACTGAAGTGAGGAAGTGAAGTGATTTGTCCAGGGTCCCACAACAGGAATTGAAGGTATCCTAAGTGCACTGACTTTCTAAGGAGCCTCCAGAGACAAGTTCCAGACACAATACTGAGAAAATCCTGCCTCCAAAGTCTGAAATTACAGAAGCCACAGAGCAACCACCTTATCATGACCAGGAAGACGGGTCGACTCATCCAAGACCAAGCAGAGGCAAAGG